>NW_020327642.1:0-191274 GCF_001858045.2 Oreochromis niloticus
TTGTCAGAGCAAATAAGCCATATGCTGATGGTTGTTCTCCGTGTCAATAAACTCATCGTTTGATTGCACTTTTCTGGCCTCCGTCGTTTGTTGTCTGGTCTACAGTTGATCGATCTCGCTTCATTTGGTGGAGATGCAGGCACTAAAGATCAGCAGTAAGAGGTACAGGTGTTGTTGTCAGCGGAGGTCGAGGCCAGATCAGGTGATCGACGGCAGACGTCACGGTATGGCTACTATTGGGCCGCAAAAGGTAAGGCACAACCTCTTAAACTGAAATTGTGCTGTAGTGGATTATAATTCTAGATATGTAGTCAGTGGTCATCCGTTGATCTCTGTTTTGAGTTTTGTTTGAAACGAAACCTTTGTTGAACGAAAGTGAAACTTAAGAGTAGTTGTGTTCCGGTCGCTCGGAAAAGCAGTACTGAGCGAAAAGTAACTAGAACTTGTTTTTAAGGAAATAGAGAGATTAAAAGAGATTAAAGTGTCTAAAGTCAAGGAGTGAAGAACTCCCTCCTGGAAAGACGTTTCTAGGATTATACTAGGGAGGGGCCCGCTGAGAGTTGTGGCCTCAGATATAGCCCTGGTGATCGCAGAGGATCATTGTTAGGTTGACACTTAATTGTGGAAAAGAGTAAAATACGGACGCAAGGTCCGAGGAAGTTGATATATGATTTAGAGAAACTCAGGTCAGCCGTAAGCTTGAGGTTTTGCAGTAAAGCCAGCGAGCAGTAAAGTGAAACTAAGTTGTTGTGTGAAGTAACTCTGAGAATAAATACTGTGAGCTATGAGAGACGATTAAAAGTTTACCTATGCATTTGTGGACCCGCTGTGGTCAGTGAAAATTTGCGGACCGCCGTGTCAGTGAAAAATTTGTGGACCCGCCGTGGGCCAAAAAGCTGTGTTTTTGTTGATATTCCTGGAGAATTTGCAGACCTTTGACGTCTCTTAAAGACGAGCATGGTCTGTATATCCGGGTTGTAGGACCCACTCATACAGCTGGAAACCGTGACGTAAGAAACTGTCTGAAATGATTTAAGTGCCAGCCGGCTGCAGGCTGTGTGTGAGAGAGGCTGTAAAGTCTCTTTTTCCGTTCTTTTTTGCTGGGAAAGTGCGCAGTTAAAATTTGGGTGACTTCCCCTTTTAATTTTAACAAAGAATAGATACATTGATTAAATGAGGGTGGATAAAGGGCATGCTCATTGTGCCGTTGTTTCATTATAGGTGCTGGAAATAGACAGTGAGAGGCCCACGGGATCCCATTAAGGCTGCTGAAGCATTTTCTGTTTGTGAGCGGGCCTTTGGTGATTTGAAATACAGTATCACTGGACAGGGTGATTCTAATATAAGAGTTATTTTAATCCAACCAGAAACAGAGTAAGAATAAAGCTGTGAGCCTCCTCCTGAGTGGAGAATTTGCAGATTTTGAGTATCTCTTGTTAAAGAAAGGGAAAAGAGATTCTGTGTACGGCAGACCGTGAAGTTTCTAGATTAGATCAGAGAGAACTAATGTGGCCGAAGGTTGGATCTGATATGAGTGAACAGAGGACCGGTCTAAAAGATTAAAGGTACGCACAAACCTGTTCAATAAGCAAATTTGTGCAAATGACTGAATTCTAAATTATCTGTTCGCTGAGTAGATGATCTTAACTACTAAATTGGCGCAGTAGGGTAAAACTGATTCTCGAGAATAAAGTAAAACTTGAAGTAATGAATGAGTAACTTGGAAGTAATGAGAAGCTTTGAAGCAAGGATAATGAAACTTTGAGAAACAGACAGTACTGAGTTAAAAGGTTATATGGTATTTCATGGTAAAGAGAAAAAGAACCAATGCATGTTTAAGAATAAGAAGAATATAAAGTTATTGGTCAGCTTATGGTTAATAAGTGTCAAACTCACGGGATTGGAGAATCCTGTACTCTTTGAGACTTCAAGAGGAGCTCCGGCGTGGCATATGTCAGGTGGTGTTGCCGAGAGTTGTGGGCTCGGTGAATAGCTAATGATCAAGAGATCATTTTGGGAGACGCTCATTGTAAGTGAAAGGATTAAGTTCGGACGAGGAAGTCCGACAGAAACACCTGGTGCTGTCAGGATGTTTAAGTGACACAGAAGTTCAGAAAATCGAGTCAGAAATGGTTTGTGGTCTTGGTAAACTGATTTGAGGAAATCAGTGTTATTGTGCTGAAGTAACAGATCCGCGCGTCTGAAGGGAAGAATCAGCTGCACAATTCTGAGTGTGCAGCGTTGTTGTATTAACAGATCCGGCGTGGTCTGAGGAAAAGAAATAATCGGTTAATGGCTGATATATTTATATGAATTTGGTGGATCTGCTGAGGTCCAGAAGAATAATCAATGCGGACTGTGTTGGTTGAGTGTTGTAAATGATCAGGAAGAATTGCCCTGTGTCTGTGTGTGTGTGTTGTGTGTGTTGTTCAGTGACAACATGCACAGTTTAAAATTGGGCCCTGTTCCTTCCTCTTTTTGGTTTCAAAACACAAAGGCTGTGGATGAAGAATTACTGTGTGAGGAACGGCTTCACTTTTGATTAGGGAAATAATATGCTTACTTTGGGTTTATGAAGATCTCGTAACAATCTGGGGGAGATGCCGGGGTAAAAGAGTGGCTTGACGAAGGGTCGAGAAAAGACACCGTGAGTTGAGCAAGGTGTTTTAACTGACTCAGGATTTCAGAGAATCGAGTCAGCTGTGATCTTGAGTTTAAGGGTAAGTCGATTTTAAAGGAAAATCAATGTTTACCATGTTGAAGTAATTCTGATGATATTACTAGATGTGTTGTGACACAAGTAAAGAATAGTTGTGTAAATGTGGACACACGATTGTGTTGAATGTATGGATCGGCTGCGGTCCACCTGATAAGTTAATACTGGGTAAACTGAGACAATAAACTGTTTTTAAATCTTCACTGCTGCAGTGAGATACATGTGCTGAAGATTACTGGACCCGCGAGGTCCATATGATGAATTCTTGGGAGATAAATGACAGAAACAGTTTCTGAATTTTGAGGAGAATTCTGAAGCACTGAGGTTGAATTTTCTCTGTGCTTGGTGCGCTGTGTGACTTATATCAGAGTTATAAGTCCAAAGTTATGACCTGGAGGTCATTCATGGTGTTTAAAGAAGAACAGGAATTAGAAAAGGATATTTAATGTCATATTTTGTGTAAATTGAGGAAAACTCACCACATGTGTTCACCTTTTTTCATTTAAAGGGACACAGACATTAACACACACACACAGTACTTGGGTGTGAGTTACTTCCTCTTTTAATTTTAAACTGCAACACGTGTTCATTGAACTAGAATTTCAGCAGTGGATGAGACAGGATTTAGGTTAGGGCTAGTCAAAGATAAAGATGACTTTTATTAGTCCCACAGCTGGGAAATTTGTTTCGTTAAAGCAAAAGTGCAAAGTTAGGCAGCAGAATTAGAAACACTGGAATGCAATAAAATAAAGTAGAATAGAATAAATAGAATACCAATACTATATACAGCTGAGTAAGAAATACAAAATACAACTTGTCAAAGAAGAAGTGCACATATAGCAGTCTTATTGCACGTATGAGGGTTCTGGTAAGTACTAGTTCTGGTAAAAGTAAAAACTTAGGTTTAAAGTTTATGCCTGGAGCCAAGTCGTGTAGAGAAGAACATGACTTGGAAACGGACATTAAGGTCACATTTGTCTAAGATGGGAGAATGTCCCATATGTGTTATTTCTCTTCTTTTTAAGAGGACAGACGCACTGAGTGTTGTCTACTTGCTCTTTCTGATTCTAAGCAAGCATGTTTGATAAATACTCTTAGGAAGCGTATTTTGAGTGCTTCTAAGTGTGTGAATGTTTGAGTACTTGATTTGAATGATTCTGTGTGATTTGTACAAATAATAAATAAGTAATAATAACTCATAGGAGAGTGCGTGAATAGAGGAGGCCTGAGAGAGTGTGTGTGCGTCAAACAGGAAGTCTGATTATAGCTGGGGAGAGACGTTGCAGCATGAAACAGAGGAATTAGAGACTGAATGTCTTAAGAAAAGTAATAAAATATATTATTACATGTTTTAGAAAAGAAAGACTGAGAAATAAATACATGAACTAACAATTACATTAATGATAGAAACACACGTACACAATTGTTACAGGTAAAATGTTGGAATAATCAGAAGTGAGATAGCTTAATATACTGATGAATGAAGAAAGCAGCTTACACTCCTTTGATTTCCAGAGTCAGTGTGTCCCCTCCCTCATACACCCGTGCCACTTGGCCCCGTATCAGGCGAAGCATGGAAGGCTGGACAGCCATGACGGGTAAGATCCACCTCGAAACCCTGGGACAACCTAAGGCAAGGCGCAGTCACGATTGCTTGAACCTAGGTCCCTAAGTGAGCTTGGACTCACTGGAGGAGACGGGACTTCAAGGGTAAAGCCGCTGGGCAGAGGGGGAAATGTCATTACAATGACAAGTGATGAGCCAAAGAGGGGAGACACTCACTGTCTTTCAGGGTGAATTGTTCCTGAACCTGAAATCAAGCTCTACTTCTGGCTGAGGACAAGGAATGTTGTTATTTAAGGAGGGAGATCAATTTGGGAAAGAGAAAAACTGACTGTTTAAGTGGAACCTTGTGAGGGAGTCTGAAAAAACCACGAAAAGAACATATACACATCACACACACAAATAGAAATGCGTTACCTTTGAATAAAAGAGTTCATGAAGATCAGATAGCAGGTTAGCATAGGAGTCTGTTATCATGTTGTCCAACTCGCTTAGTGCGTAGTAAGTTTTCAGAAGAGAAAATTTAGAATTTAGTGATGATGGTGTGCAAGTTGTGTGGTGTTTAACGAGATTTTCTGTGTTTTGAGCAGGTGAGGTGATGTTAGTTGACCTGAGAGTGTCAGGACCCTGAAGAACTTGTGGCAAATGTTCTGTGTTTAAGATTGTTGAGGTTGTTGTTGTAGTGATGGGTTACTTCTATCGGTTAGATTTGTGTTGTTTCTTATTTTAATAGAGGAGTTTTATCAAACATGCACATGTCTAAGGGGGTCCATCATTTTTGTAACAGTGCACTTAGAAAAACCTGTCAGGTGATTTTGTTGTGTTTTGATGAGCTATAATCAGCTCTCTTTTTTCTCATTTTTTCTAAGCAGGCCTGCAAAAGAGTGGATAACAGCGCTGACAAAAGTCTCGGGAGAACAAACATAAAGGTGATCTTTTCCAGATTACAATGGGCAGAGAAGAAGGCTAAGTCTCTGTCTAAAAGGATTGCCGCGAGCCAATCCAGTCCAAAAGCAGAAAGAACTATTTTCCTAAAAACAAAATAAAATAAATGAATGAGCGCATGTTGCTGAGAGTGAAGACTCTGATTATTTGCGAGGGAGTCTGCACTATCAGCAAGACCTGATCTTAATGCATGTGAGTGAATGTGTGTAAATGGATGGTGACTGGACGGACGAGGCAGACCATAGGTTGGACCGACTGGACACTGAGATAGAGACTGGACTAAGGTTGGACACATGACTGATAACTGTTCTGTTTTAAGTTTCCTTTCTTATAACACAGGTTGGATCATAAGTGGGGAAAAACTCAGTATGAAATGTGAAGTTCTGGTTAACATACAGGTTTTTGTTTCTAGGAAGTTCCAAGGATGCAGGCTGTGGATGGAGCCAAGAAAAGATTTGACATAATGATTAATTTGATTTCATTCCTTAAACACAGGTTTGAAGGGCCGGAGCATGTATGCCTAATATGATATGACTAACCTTTTTCTTTTAATCTCCTAAGCTCGAGTGAAGGAGTTTGAGTTTGTTTGTAACACATGGGATGTGTCACAAAAGGGGGGAGTTACAGGATTTAAGGTTTAATTTGAAATGGGTTTTAGGATTACTTGATGACGTTTGGGGTTTTTGATAACTGAGATATGGTAAAATTGAGGCAGAAATTGTTTTGTGGTTCTTTTTGATCTGTTTTTATGCTCAGAAGGTGATGGTTTATATCTTACCCTGGGCGTGTTTAATAAAACTAAAAGTGTTGCTCACACACATGAAGGGCATGGAGATTAAGTAAAGTTAATATAAAGGACAGAGCCCAGAACATGATATGGTGAAACAACTTTGAATGATTAAAGGAACCGTAGATGAACACAGTAGATTAGTGAGGTGTAGCAGAGAGAGGCTTTTTGTTTTCTGTCCTTTACAGGAGAAGATTTCAGGACCACAGCGACCATAGGGGGGCGAGAATCCTCGAAGCCTGAGTTCGAACGGAACCAACCAGAGAAAGGAGGAAAACAGAGCACAAAGACACCTAGCTGTTTATATTACAAAGAAGATCAAAAGCTTGTTAGATATAGGTTATAATGGAAGCATAAAAGGGATGAGAGGAACTTTACATAACATAGAAATCCTGCAACAATTCGTAAATTGCCCAAACACAGTGTTCAGACCGGATATGCGCTACCCGTTAAAGGGGGCGAAGAAATCAGGCCTAAGTTTGAAAAATGAAACGGGTTAACTCGATGGAGGAGGTTTCCAAAGGTTGAGAAAATAATCTAGGACCTTTTACCAGGAGAAAGCTAATTGTATCTTTTACACTTTACAGTGTGCACTGAGGGAAGTCAGGAATAGTTTAAATTAGGATTGGAAAAATTAAACTAGGTGATAAGGGGGTGTAGCAAGTAGATTTAGGGCAGCTCACAGCCTGGCGTAAACGCAGGGTGCCGTCACACAGCTTAAGTTATTTGTTTGATTTATTTTAAACATTGACAACATACAACCCGTTGAGGAGACAGATAGGGTTGGGGAATTGAAAGGTTTTGTTTGTTTAGCATAATTTCTTTTGTTATATTTTAGCTTTAACAGGGAACATACCTCTCTGGAGCTTCTCTCCTGATGCTACCCTGCCAAAGACCCTTATCCATAGAGACTAGGTCAGCTCCCAAACAACAAACCAAATCTAGCAATGAACAACTTAAACATCAATAATAACAAAGCAAGAATAATACAGAATCCACATCTGAACCGAAGAATAAAACAGTGAGATGTGGATTATTAAATATTAGGTCTCTCTCTTCAAAGCCACTGTTAGCTCACGCCAAGCGGTCGCAGCAGATGGCTGCCCGTACTTGAGCGTGGTTCTGCCGGAGGTTTCTTCCTGTTAAAAGGGAGTTTTTCCTTCCCACTGTTGCCAAAGTGCTTGCTCAAAGGGGGTCACAAGATTGTTGGGTTTTTCGCTGTATCTATGAAGCGCCTGGAGGCAATTTTTGTTGTGATTTAGCGCTATATAAATAAAATTCAATTGAATTGTATTGAAGTAAACTTAATGTGATAAATTAGGAATTAGTTCATTTCTCGAGTGAGAAATGAAAAAGGGGGACTGGTGTTAGGAATAAAAGAAATATTTTTAATGTGTACTTTAATAATGAAGGCTTGTAGAGCAAGGCTACCTTTGACTTACAAACAAGAGCTCAGCCAGACTGAAAAACAGGAAGTTTTAGTGCACAAGGCATATTAATAGATATAGACACAAAAAGAGGAACTCCCCACACAAACAATGTTCAAGACTGTGTGACGTGTAAAGTACCGAAATAACACCATATAAGTCACAGCTGATGATTCTAATGTTAGAGAGCTCTTGCAACTGGCGTCTGAGCTGTGCAGAGGTCTCTCACCCCCGGAAGATGATTGAATAAAGAAAGACAGGTATTTATGTATGTCAGCATAAGGTGGAGTCCAACAGAAGCAAGGCACCCTACATGCGCACAGCATGCAGCAGGGGTTGCCAAAATAATATAGAAAACAGCACATGTAGTGAGAGAACACTCACCAAAAGTTCTGATTACACATAGTGTGGTGGCATAGGTGAACTCGCAGGCGTTCACTATGACATCATTAGCACAACAGGGACTGAGTAAAGTTTTAGATGCTCCAAATCTGACATTTACACATGAAGGAATCAATATGGCAGATTTAATGGGATCAGGAGAACCTCATGATTGTACTAAGAAAGCAGAAGTTGAAGGGAAAGTCAGGGAAGATTTAAAAGCAGAACCTATCCCTGGAGCTGAGGATTGGTTCATAGATGGCTGCTGTCATCGTGATGAAGAAGGATCGAAAGCAGGCTATGCTGCAAACAAGGAACTGAATTTGAGCCCACGAGGAACTCCAGAAGTGGAAGGAGCCACGCTGGAGGGTCCTTACGAGGTCGTTGCCAGAACAACTATAGCAGTTCAACTAAAAGGGAAAGGCGATACCTGGTATCACTGGTCGCAGTGTGTACCAGCACATGAGAGGTTGGTAGAGGACAACCCCTCTACACCCAACACAGGTGGTAACGAGCAGAGGCAAAATAAATCCTCTCACCTGTGCAACGGGCCAACCAGTAGTCTACCTGGGAGGCCGAAGAAAGAAGAGGAGCAGCTTAGAAGGTCGCCACGCGAGCAGAAAAGGAGCGGTGACAAGTTGAGGACTCCACAAAAGCAGGGGAGTTTCATTCCAGGATACAAAGTTTATATAACATGATGCAAACACACGAATCAGAGACACGTAATGAGAAAACTGATTAGAATGTTCCTTACAACTACATGTTTATTGTATGCAATGATATTAACTATGGCTGTGTTGTTTATTGTCTATATTTTGCAGGGCACTCCGGACCACTTGTCTGAACACGGAGGCCAGTCCAGCCCAGCACTTCCTGAGACTGTAGTTGCTAAAACAGGATCGGTAAAAAAGAAAAAACACAAAAGCGCGAGGTGTCAGGTAAAGGTGATGAGTGTCTCAGCATGAATAATGGCATAGAGTTGAATTATGGTAAAGGGTCTACCAGCTCATTCACATTTGATTTTTGTGACGTCATTAAGTGTACAGGAGCTAGTAGTAGCTGGAGAGCGTATGATGTATGGGTCTGCAATCACCCCATGATATGCTTAGGGCAAATTTAGTTGATGCAAAGTCTAAGCCGCTCGCAGAAAGCTTAATCACCATTCTGACTGATCAGATGGTAACTTCGGGAACAGTAGCTCAAAAGGAACAGGAACCAAAAGGGAGAGTACTTCTGACAACAGATTACTCTAGACTAAAGCCTAAGGATTTGATAAAGCGCGCCACGGGTTTCAAGGACAGTAACCTCTGGCTTGATTGGGTGGCTCAAAATGCTAGAGAACAACATGTATCTGACTGTGTTGCCTGTGCGTCAGCTAGGCCACGTTTGTTTATAGAGCCCGCACCGTTGCATTAGAGGATGAGTGGGGCTATGATTGTATGTTACAGTTAACTAGAAGTGCAGTGACTACTGGCAACTGTACTTTGTTGTCCAGACTTTCCCTCCTGTTTCAAAGCAGACAACAGTGGGACCATTTATGCCAAAACGAGATAATTACATGTTTTAAGTTCTCTACAGATAATGAAAAGTACAAGGTGGGAGAGATCGACCCAACTTGGTGTGCTGTCACACTCACGGGACGAACCACCAACAATGTAAGCGACCCTAGCACGGTAATTGGAACATGGTCAAGAAGTGGACTCTATTATTATTGTGGGGAAAATACTCTGTTAGTTCGTGTTCCTATGGGAAGCGTAGGGACATGTGCGATGGTGCGATTGGGAGCTCCACTCAGGCTTATTGGGAACCAGGTAAAGGCTATTCCACAACACAACACACGTACCTTAGCCGCCAGAGGTAAGAGACATATTTTGGCCAAAAGAGGGACCCAGGGTACACATGCATATGACCCTAGGTTAAACTCTCCGACCTGGATAGACTCTATTGGAGTGCCCAGGGGAGTTCCAGATGAGTACAAGCTGGTAAATCCGATAGTGGTAGAATTTGAAAGTATATTTCTTTGGGTGACACCTAATAAGAATGTTGATCGCATTAACTATGTTCATTGCAACCTGCTGAGACTCTCTAACCTAACCAGGGATGCCATGATGGGGTTCGCAGAACAATTGGGTCCGAGTTTGCTGATGGGAAATCGAATGGCCCTTAACATGAGAAGGGAGGCGTGTGCGCCATATTCGGAGACATGTGCTGCACTTTTATCCCTAATAATACTGCCCCAGATGGCTCAGTAACCCGAGCTCTGGAGGGCTTGAAAACTTTGTCTAAAACTATGCATGAACACTCAGGTATCGAAAATCTGCTGGCGTCCTGGATGACATCTGTGTTTGGACAATGGAAAGGTGTGGCTATGTCAGTGATGTTTTCTTTGACTGTACTTTTGGGAATACTGGTCATCGCTAGTTGTTGTATCATTCCTTATGTCAGAGGATTGTTGGTAAAAGTAATGGCGAGGGTTCCTAACCCTGGCTGGGTTGAGGGCATCTACCAGATGAACTTAGAACCCATAGAGTGGGGCAGGGAGTGATACAACATGAAGTGTGGTGACATTCCTTGTTGGAATGTCAAAAGAGGGAATGTTGGGATTCAGAGATTCTTTTATTGCTGCCATATAATCTGCCTTATGATAAATGCATTGATAACATGTTCTACAGTATTATTTTATCAGTAATATTGTTTACAGGGTTCATATTGCATTGAATATGTTTGTCATCACATTCATTCTATTCACAGGTTGAGTTCATTCTATACACATTGCATATCTGTGCTTGTTTAGAGTTGATGTTCTATCCAAGAGGGTTTTAAGCTTCACTGGTGAGAGTGTCCAGGTGATACATGTTGAGGGAAGATGAGAACATAGCAGGTTAATTGCATGCATGCTTACAATACACATAAATCTAGTAGCAGGCCTGAGCGAAGGCCCAAGTGTCTTCTGCTTTTCTTTGAGACCTGCTGCAATTTAGTCTACTTAGTGATTGAGGACGAGGGTCCATTATTAGCCCTTAGAGGCCCTGAAGCTTGAAGTTATTACCTTAAAAGGAAGGTGTTATCAAAAAGAGAAGTTATATGTCTGTTCATAGTTATTAGAGATGTACAAGATGTACCCTTGTCTGTAAACAATGACTGGACATAATGTATTTTTGACCTGTATTGACGTGTATGTGGGGGTGTCATCCTCTATGCTATAAAACCAGAACTCAGTGTATTTTTGTCAGAGCAAATAAGCCATATGCTGATGGTTGTTCTCCGTTGTCAATAAACTCATCGTTTGATTGCACTTTTCTGGGCCTCCGTCGTTTGTTGTCTGGTCTACAGTTGATCGATCTCGCTTCAAGGGGCTCGCTCGGAATAACACCTCTGAGCGCAAATTGGATCACATGTTGGGAAGCGCACTGTGGTCGTGAGTTCTCAGAATCTGCTCTTGAGCACAAGAATGACAACATCACGGATCGTAAGTCTGACAACATCATGGAGAAACTCGCGGCTCTCCAACGGAAGATTGAGAGACCAGTGTTGGACTGTTAGAACAGCTTTGAAATTCATATGTTGTTCGCAGTAAAGTTAAAACCACAATCACTTCATGTGGAGACCCCTTTGGCGCCAGCTGCGGCATCAAGGCTGGAGCTGAACAAAACACCCTCAAAACGACTGTGTTGT
Organism: Oreochromis niloticus; assembly: GCF_001858045.2. Lineage (NCBI taxonomy): Eukaryota > Metazoa > Chordata > Actinopteri > Cichliformes > Cichlidae > Oreochromis > Oreochromis niloticus. The sequence goes on from NW_020327642.1 coordinate 11,495, forward strand.
GACTGTTCTTCCCATTCTATGCAAGGCCACCTACGTTGGCTGGAAGACTGTTTACTTAGCCTGGCAGGGCGAAGGACATTGTCTCAGCTGAACTCTGGATATATACACACACACACGCACACAGACATATACACATGCAGATATACACTCATCCCCCCTCCCCCCTCCAAACGCCTTCGACGCTTATTCCCTTCCGATGCTGACGGTGGATCATGGAGACCAGTGCATAGGCTGCAGGCCTGGATGTACTGTCTACATTGGCTGTCTCTCACCCTTTACCCACCCCTGTTGGTTGTCATGTGTTTCTTTGGTGTATTAAGAGTTTTTTCATGTGCTATGTGCAGAGGTGTTGTTTTTTTTTCTGTTCTCAAACTGATCTCCCTGTTGGAGCTCAGTCTGGGGGGAGTTATTTTTTTTCTCCTTATCTTTCTTCACGTTGTGCTTTTCCATGTTATACCCCTCTGACCTGTCTTCCCCATGTGATGTTTGTGTAATGTATGTTTGGTCGGAAGGGTAAGACAGCGCTGGCACGGCTGGCAGCCTTAACCCAATTTCCCTCGGGATGAATAAAGTATGATCAATCAATCAATCAATCAATCAATCAATAAGTTAAACTGCAGGAATGCCTTAAAGACATAAAGACCTGGATGGCAGCTAACTTTCTGCTTCTTAGCTTCTTAATCCTCCCTTAGTTATGCTGCAATAGACGTATTCTGCCGGGGATTCCCATGATGCATTGAGTTTTTCCTTTCCAGTCACCTTTCTCACTCACTATGTGTTAATAGACCTCTCTGCATCGAATCATATCTGTTATTAATCTCTGTCTCTCTTCCACAGCATGTCTTTATCCTGTTTTCCTTCTCTCACCCCAACCGGTCGCAGCAGATGGCCGCCCCTCCCTGAGCCTGGTTCTGCCGGAGGTTTCTTCCTGTTAAAAGGGAGTTTTTCCTTCCCACTGTCGCCGAAGTGCTTGCTCATAGGGGGTCATATGATTGTTGGGTTTTTCTCTGTATCTATTATTGTGGTATGCATCAAACTGTGACACCTCATTCATCTTGCGATAGTTCAATTCAATTCAGTTTTATTTATATAGCGCCAAATCACAACAAAAGTCGCCTCAAGGCGCTTTATATTGTACAGTAGATCCCCAGTGCCCATAGCTGACGAGCTCCTGGACCGGTTGGGCACTGCTTGCTTTTTCACCATGCTGGATATAACCGGGGTCTACTGGCAGATTGTACCAATTCATCATGCTTTCGTTCGGCTTGTTCAGAGCCCCGGCCAGCTTTCAGTGCCTTATGGACTGGGTGCTGCGGCCACACACTGCATTTGCAGCCGCCTACTTGGATGACGTGATCATCCACAGTGACACCTGGGTGGAGCATTTGCAGCAGGTGGCTTTTGTCTTGGAGTCCCTGAGGCAGGCAGGGCTTACGTCCAACCAGGAGAAGTGTGTGGTTGGACTGAGGGAGGTGCAGTATCTTGGGTACCACTTGGGGGGCAGGCTGGTGCGTTCACAGGTGGAGAAAAGAGCAGTGAGTCCATCCTGCCCGCACCCCAAGACCAAAAGAGAGGTGAGATGGTTTCTGGGGCTGGCCAACTACTACCACCGGTTTGTGCCCGGGTTCACAGACTTGGCCAGCCCATTGACCAATGTCACCCAGAAAGGTGCCCCCGATCTGGTCCAGTGGACGGAGCAGTGCCAGGCAGCATTTCTGCAGCTAAAACAGGCTCTCTGTGGGGAGCTGCTGCTGTTCACACCTAACTTTTCCCTCCCTTTTTGTCTGCAGACAGACGCCTCAAACAGAGGGCTGGGGGCTGTTTTGTCCCGGCAGGCAGGGGGAGCCGGCCGCCCGGTTCTCTACATTAGCCGGAAGCTGACAGATCAGGAGTCCCAGTATAGCACTGAGAAGGAAAGTTTGGCGATCCAGTGGGTGGTCGACTCTCTTCGCTACTACCTCCTCAGGCGCCCATTCACCCTCTGCTCAAACCATGCCACGCTGCAATGGCTCCACGACATAAGGGATGCAAACGCCCACATCACTCAGTGGTATCTGGCTTTGCAGGTGTTTAAGTTCAAGGTGATCCACAGGCCGGGTGCGCAGATGGCTGTGGCCGATTTCCTCTCCCACTCGCGCGCGGGGGGGTGTAAGGTTCGGCCGTATGTGGCCCCGGCCTCAGTTGGGTGGTGGGGGTGTGTGGTGGAGGTGTGGTCTCTGGCCTGCTACAGCAGAGGAGTGATGCAGTGAGCTTGCAGGGTGGCGCACAAGCGGAGAGAAATGGTGTGTCTGTTCTTTTTGGCAGTGAGAGCCGACAACAGAGGTGTGCGTGTGTGGCACGGAGTCAGGAGTGTTTGCGTCCTGTGTTGATCACGGCCAAAAATGCAGTTGTTTTGCCACCAATAAACAGAGAACTGTCCATGTACTCATGGTATATAAGTTCATGACCCCAAAAAATCTCCCCATAGTTGATATGGTAACATTAGCTCTGCAGTTATGCAATGGGAAGGTGTGCCCTTTAGAGTCTAAGTTATCACAACCAGAATGCATAGTTTCAACCTCAACAACAAAGGTGAGATCAGAGTCATCATTTTCAGTCTTTAATTCATTCACCAGAGGATGGCCTCAACCAATTGCGTGCTCAGGCCATACTCGCGTGCTCAGGAAGACAAGGAACCATCATGGAAGGACAGGCTCGGGTCCTCTACCAAACCCCTGCAACTCTTTTCTGTGCCCCGCTCATGTATTGACCCAAGTGCCATCTTAGCCACTATGATGCCAGACAAGAGCTTCCATGTGATACTGAGGCAGGATATTGGCCTGTAGTTGGATGCAGCATTTTCAAGTTCACAGTCTCTATTTCTATACAGGTCTATAAGAGACCTGTCCCTTCTGGGGGTCCATGAGGATCAGGACTGTCTGGCCTTCGGTTTGCCATTGTGGGGTCTCTCATCAACTAGCATCTGGTTCATCTGTGCTTCCAGATACTCGTGGAGTGCAGTCAGCTTCTTGAGCCAGTAGGGGTGAACCATGTCAGGGCCCGGTGCTGTCCAATTCTTCATACTGGAGACTCTTGGATGTCTGCCACTGTGATGGTTACTGGGCCCTGTTCAGGGGAGAACAGGGAGATCACAGACCACAGCAACCTCCCTGAACAGGGCGCAGTAACCACAAGGTCCAGCACTAGGTACAGTGACTCCCAAGCTAGGCGAGTGGCTCCAGTAGTTTCTAGGAACCACATCGGAGTTATCTGTCCAGAAGAGCGCAGTCCTAGGAACAGCTAAGATACTGTGCAGGACCCTCAAGCTCCCAGGCCTCTGGCAGAGGACACAAGCTTGGAGGACAGACCACCCGCAGGTGCGAGAGGGCAATTTCTTTTGTTAGAATAGGGTAAAGTTCTTCCATTACTTAAATAAAAGTAAAAAGTATAGTGTAGTAAAACTACTCCTAGAAGTAATTTTTATTCCAAAAAGTTACTCAAGTAAATGTAACCGAGTAAATGTAATTAGTTACTCCCCACCTCTGTACTCAATGCATCATGGCAAAGAGAGTCTATCCGTTCATCGAACCTTAGATACAGGAGGAACAATGTGGCTTTCATCCTGATGGTGGACCACTGGATCAGCTCTTTACCCTCTCAAGGATACTTGTAGAGTGGTTGGGCAAAGTGCCAGGCTCCTTAACAGCCACTCACATCTTGGGTCATATGATCTTGTTAAGTCTTGTGTTAGGGCGAGGCAAGGTCTCACAATGGTTTCACCCAAAACCTTGTTTTTACACCTTGGCGATTAGGCAGAGGATCAATACGGGGTCCAGAACTGTCTTAAGGACACTCCCAATAAGACTTAAAGATCTGGGACTTTCAAACAATTGCTCTTAGAACTGAAGGTTTTCAGAAGAGAGGTAAAATATCTTCAAGAAACTTAAAGAAGTCCTGACACTTTTCTTTCCAAGCTCCTTAGACAACATGAAGTTATAAAATTTCTAACGTAAACAGAAAATCTAACTCTACAGTCATATATGCTTTTAATAACTGTAAAAATTTATCTTTTGCAAACACTAAGAATGAATTGGCATTTTATTCTTTTGTACGAAGGCATCTCTTGAAAATGAGATCATGAGCTTTCAGTCTAATAAATTTGTTATATTTTAATATTTTTTTTCCAATATTTTCAACTTTCTCCTAAAGTGATCTTCATGCTTCTGAACAATTAGTTAGTTATTTGTCTTTCCTTAATATCAATCATTTCATGTAAAAGATGACCAGCTCAAAACTGATTCTGTGACCAGTAAACGTTATGAGCAGGCTTTTGAGGAAAAAACCTTTTTTAAATATAATTTATCATCAAAATTTATGGTCCCGGGGAAAAAAATTTATGAAGTACTTACATGACATCAGATCTCTTCTATCCATTCTATTTTCCAAATCAGTGACATCTGGCCCTGAGAAATCATCAGTGACTAGGACTGTGTTCCTGTAGTGGTAGATAGTTGCTCCTTTGTATTTGTCATTTGAAATGGCCGTTATAAACAGTCTGATGGAGTTCTTCACAGCTTCTGCCTTTTCTTTCATTTTGGCTACAACTTCATCTGAGAAGTACCATTGGTCCTGGGTAGGTGGAATGATACTTTGTTCTAACTTCTTTTTATCCAAGAAGTCAGACATGTTTTGCAAATATGGGTCAGTGGATTTCAGGGAGGTGAAAACAAAGCAGAAAACTTCTTCTGCTCCTGGATTAAACACCTCTCTGTCCAGCTCAGACTGGTCTGAGATGATCTTTTTTCCCTCCATGATGTGCACAAGGTGACTGATGATGGTAACCTCTCTTTCTTCATCTTTGATCCACTTGGTTAATTTCTGCTGACTGAACGGTGACTCATCTCTGGCATCAAAGAGTTTCACTAATTCCTGCTGATCTTCCTCAGCTGCCCTAATGGAGGGAAGTTTCTCAGCCATTGTTTTCTGGAGTGAAGATGTGTAATACTCACAGAGCTTCTTGAATCTGCTCAACTTTTCTTTTATCTGTGGAAAGCTTTTCACCACTCTGTCCTCCAGCAGATCATTGCATCTTACATCCAGATTTTGGAGGTCCTTCAGAGCATCTTGAGCCTTTCTAAGGCTATGTTCAATACTGATCTCTGTCATCATCCCAGTAGCTTCTGGATGTAAGTTCTCCAGTGGCATTAGTGTGACCTTCAGTGGAACACCATTTTCTTTATTTTTTCCCAGTAGTTTTGGAAGTTGGATGTATGTATTTATTGCATCTTCAAATGTTACAGGGTTGCTTTCAAGAATGAAGTCTCCATAGAATTTGCAGGTGAATTTATCAGTCACAGCTTTTTCTTCTTTACTCAACTTGATGTAAAAGTTTCCAGGAACATTAATTGAGGGGATCTTCTCTATCACCGCTTTCATGGTTCCCTGGATGTCCTGAATGCTGCTACCATCTAACTTCTCACTGTCAAACACAAAGAAAGCATTTGCTCCATAAAGGATTCCTGTGACTACATGTGTTGACAAATGCTTCAGGCCATCTACTTGTTGAGTATTCTTGACTCTCTGAGGAGTCAGTGTCAGCTGTTTAAATTTGGTGGTAACTTTGTACTGAAGCGTGACTCGGCTCTGTTTGTGAGATTTCTTCTTATCATTTAGATATTTGGCTGATCCTCCAACTTCAACTAGTCCACACAGGACACTGGCTTTCAGAGAAGCATCAACATCCAGGAGAGTGGACTTGGAGTCTGTAGAATCAGATGTTGTGACTTTGAAGTCAGTGCTAGGTTGCTCACTCTCTTTTATCATGTCTTGCAGATTTGTATCATCCCACAGTGTGACACCTTAGATGAAATACAAATTAGTTAAGAGACAAAAAAAACAGCTTATTAAAACTGAGCAAACAAGTTTTAGTCAGCCAGGAGAAATCAAAAACATTCTATCTACACTGTACCCCATAACAGGAAATGTATAAATTAAATATTTTGTGGTATTTGTTTTTCATCAGTGGAATCTGAAATGGTGATATCCAAGTAAGTATTAACCTATGTTCTCTTCTATTTTCTTTTGTTGAGTGTTGTCATTCCACACTCTATCATCAGGGACATCTGTGACAATGTCACAATTTCTGTAATTTAAATTTAATTCAATTATATTTATATGTTGCTAAATTAACACAATAGTTTGCTCAAGGTGTTTTATATTGTAAGGTATAGACTCTACAATAATACAGAGAAAGCAAAGAAAACCCCAAGAATCACATGATCCCATATGACCAAGTGGGAGTGAAAAATTTCCTTTTAACAGGAAGAAACCTCCAGCAGAACCAGGCACAGGGAGGGACAGGAGGGAGATCGCGACAATGAGCATAGGAAGACACAGACACTGAATACAAGAGGGATAACGAGGGAAGTGAGGACACACAGGGAACACAGCTAACACGATTTAACTAGACGCCACAGGGGAAGCAAAACAAGAAACACCAAATATGGGAACATGAGACCTTCACAATAAAACAGGAAACAGAGGAACATCACGCGAGAGAAGAGGAGTGACAGAGGAGAGGAAGCGAGGGAAGACAAGGAAGAGAGTGCAGGCAATTACCAGCTAGGGAAACAGATAAACACGATGGAGTGAAACAAGGCACAAGAACACACATAAGCACAAAAACAGACACACTGAGGGAGAAACAGAGAGCAAAGACACGAGGGGAAATTCAATAAACAAAACTAAACAGAGCAACGCAGGCACTTATGGAATAATCCTTAGAATAACAATGTAGACTTAACATAATATGAAATGACAAAAAACACAAGAAAACTCAAACCACTGTGTCAGTATTGAAGAAATATTCAATGCATCATGGTAATCCCCCAGCAGCCTACACCTATTGCAGCATAACTAATTGATTCAGGGTCGCCTGATCCAGCCCTAACTATATCCCATATCCTATAAAAGGACAGTTTTAAGCCTAATCTTAAAAGTAGAGAGTGTCTGTCTCCTGGATCCAAACTGGAAGCTGATTTCACAGAAAAGTCCTGAAAACTGAAGCCAAATGAGATCAGGTAAACCCCTCCACGAATCGCTACCTTATCGTGGTGGAGGGGTTTGTGTGTCACAGCGAACCCAGGGGCTATGTTGTCTCGGGGCTTTTGCCCCCTGGTATGGTTTCCTATGGCAAATTGGTCCTGGGTGAGGGACCAGACAAAGTGCTATTCAGAAGACCCCTATGACAAGACCATCATTGGAACATTTCACTGTGCCCGGGATAGGGTTACCAGGGCCCCGCCCTGGAGCCAGGCCCGGGGAGTGTGCCTAAGGGCGAGCGTCTGGTGGCCGGTCATTAGTCCATGGAGCCCGGCCACCAAAGGGACATGGACCCATCTTCCTGGAGGCCCACCACCCACAGGAGGCACCATAGGGGTCGGGTGCATTGTGAGCTGGGCAGCGGCCAGGAGCGGAGGTCCTGGCGGACCGATCCCCAGCTACCAAGACTGGCAATTGGTACATGGAATGAGGTTAAGAGGTACCGGCTAGATAAAGTCAGGCTCACCTCAAGGCATGGCTTGGGCTCTGGAACCAGCATCCTGGAGAGGGGCTGGACTGTCTCAGTCTGGAGTTGCCCCTGGTGAGAGACGGCGGGCTTGGGTGGGTATCTTGGTATCCCCTCGGCTTGCTTCCTGTATGTTGGGGTTGGGCTTTTGCGCCGAGTGGCGGTTTACAGTACCCAGCCTTCTTGGAGTGCTTTGGTGGGGTGCTGGAGGGTGCTCCGCCTGGGGACTCTGTTGTCCTACTGGGAGACTTCAATGCTCACGTGGGCAATGATAGCGAGACCTGGAGTGGCGTGATTGGGAGGAACAGCCTCCCGGATCTGAAGCCGAGTGGTGCTTTGTTATTGGACTTCTGTGCAAACCACAGTTTGGCCATAACGAACACAATGTTCGAACATAAGAATGTCCATAACTGCACGTGGCACCAGGACACTGTAGGCTGCAGGTCGATGATCCATTTTGTAATGTTGTGTTGGTTGACATGGCTCTACAATGTTCCGTGGAGATCAGGGGCAGTACCCCTGGATTGGCAGACCGGGGTGGTGGTTTCAATATTTAAGATAGGGGACGGGAGGGTGTGTTCCAACTACAGGGGAATCTGACTCCCTGGGAAAGTCTATGCCAGGGTGCTGGAGAGGAGAGTCTATCCGTTAGTCGAACTTCGAATGCAGGAGGAGCAATGCGGTTTTCGTCCTGGTCGTGGAACACTGGATCAGCTCTTCATCCTCTCAAGGATACTTGAGGGTGCATGGGAGTTTGCCCAACCGGTCTACATGTGTTTTCTGGACTTGGAGAAGGCATTCGACCATGTCCCTCGGGGGGTCCTGTGGGGCGTGCTCCGGGAGTATGGGGTATCTGGCCCATTGCTACGGGCCGTTTAGTCCTTATACAACCATTGCAGGAGCCTGGTCTGCATAGCCGGCAATAAGTCGGACTTGTTCCTGGTGGGTGATGGGCTCCACGGATTTCTAGGCATAGCCAAGTGGCAGAAGGCTTTCACTTGGGTGGTCTCAGGATCTCATCTCTGCTTTTGGCAGATGATGTGGTTCTGTTGGCTCCATTGGGGGATGGCCTTCAGCTCGCCTTGGAACGGTTTGCAGACGAGTGTGAAGTGGTGGGAATGAGAATCAGCAACTCCAAATGTGAGGCCATGGTCCCTAGCCAGAAAAGGGTGGAGTGCCCACTCCAGGTCGGGGACAAGTTCCTGCCCCAAGTGGAGGAGTTTAAATATCTCCGGGTCTTGTTCACGAGTGACGGGAGAAGGGAGCGGGAGATAGTGAGGGAAAGAACGAGATCGCCGATACAAGCGGCGGAAATGGGCTTCCTCCGAAGGGTGGCTGGCCTCTCCCTTAGAGATAGGGTGAGAAGTTCAGCCATCTGGGAGGGGCTCAGAGTAGAGCCGCTGCTCCTTCACATTGAAAGGAGCCAGTTGAGATGGTTCGGGCATCTGACAAGAATGCCTCCTGGGTGCCTCCTGGGTGAGGTGTTCCGGGCATGTCCCACCGGGAGTAGGCCCCGGGGCAGACCCAGGACATGCTGGAGAGATTATATCTCTCGCCTGGCCTGGAAACGCCTGGTGTTCCCTCGGACAAGCTGGAGGAGGTGGCTGGGGAGAGGGAGGTCTGAGCTTCTCTGCTTGGGCTTCTGCCCCCGCGACCCAGCCCCGGAATAAAATGGATGGATAAACGGTGTGGCGGGGCGTGGTTCATGGCACGGGTCGGGGGAGGCTGACACATCTGAGCTGCATCAGCTCGTCACGCCTCCCCTGCACATAAGAGTGAACTGGGTTCTGACTGCATTGCTGTTGTTGTGTACGTGTGGCTGGCAGCTGAAACGCTGCAGCCGTGAGTTGTAGGAAACAAGCAACCGTAAATGTGTTAATTTGTAAAATGTTGAAGAGGATTCCGCACAAAGATGTAAACACAAAGCTTGGATCGTTCACCCAACAGCTCAACACCCAACATGTATGCGCCAAATTGCAAAACCCTTAGCTGTGTGTCTAATAATACCTCTAACCTTTCTCTGCTTTACTTCAGCAGCATCAGGTACTATTCACATGTTGATTCATGGTTTTCTTCAGTTTTTATTCTGTTGCAGAATATTTTTAGGTTATCTGCTATAAAAAGCCAGGCCAGGAAAATCTTCATGTTTTTCTTTGTTTTATCCTCAGTTACTTTGACACAAAGGAATCTACTGTGATGCTTACACCACTGATGAAGTCTCACAAGTGTCAGCTTTGTGTATGGAAATGTACTGATAAATTATCAGAATTATAATTTATCTGTCTGGGTCAAAACTGCATTGAATCAAATCGAATCAGGAATTGAATAGAATGGGGACCTTGTGAATCGGAATTGAATCAATTTTGGAAATCGAAATCGAAACCCAACACAATAGATACCATATTTTTAAGACTTAGAGCAGAGTACAATATGGAAGCAGAAAATTAGAGGTCATCCAGGTCTTTATGTCTTCAAGACATTCCTGCAGTTTAACTAATTGGTGTGTGTTATCTGGCTTCATGGATAGATAAAGTTGGGTGTCATCTGCATAGCAGTGAAAATATTTGCTATGTCTTCTGATGATACTGCCTAAGGGAAGCATGTATAATGTAAACAAAATTGGTCTTAGCACTGAACCCTGAGGAAATCCATAATTAACCTCAGTGTATGAAGAGGACTCTCCATTTACCTGAACAAATTGGAGTCTATTAAATAGATATGATACAAACCACTGCAGTGCAGTACCTGTAATACCTACAGCATGCTCTAATTCCTCCAAGGATATTATGGTCGACATTATCAAACGCTGCAATCTGGTCTAACAGGACAATTTCATCTCTGGAGATTTCAATCGTGTTTCCTTGTCCTCAACTCTCCCTACTTTCACCCAGTATGTGGATTGTTCTAACAGAGAAAACAAAACACTGGACCTACTGTATGCAAATACTAAGGATGCATATACATCATCACCCCTCCCCCCACTGGGTCGCTTAGACCATAACCTGGTCCATCTGATTCCATACATACATACCTTTTGTGTGTAAACAACCCCCCACCACAAGGTATGTGATAGCTTGGTCTGAAGAGGTGAGAATGGCACTGAAAGACTGCTTCCAAACCACAGACTGGGATGTGCTATGCAGCCCACACGGGGAGGATGTCGACTCACTAACCACCTGCATAAAAGACTATATCAACTTCTGCGTGTATAACACTGTGCCGACCAGGTAAGTACGGTATTACTCCAACAACAAGCCATGGCTGACTCCAGATCTGAGGACCCTGCTGGAGCAGAAAAGGAGGGCTTTCAGATCTGGAAACAGAGAGGAAACTGGGAGAGTCCAGAAAGAGCTTAGGAGAGAGATAAGGAGGGGAAAGGACAGCTACAGGAGGAAGCTGGAGGAGCAGCTCCAGCAGAGCTCCTTCACACCTCTCTGCAACTCCCCATAACACTGGGGACATCATATGCACCTCACCTGCCTGTCTTTTCCTTTTTCCTCTCCTTCAACGAATCTACTTCCTCCTCCCCCCACGCCAGTCATCAGGAGCCACCCACCCACACCCTACACTGGAGCCTCTCCATCACAACTGACCAGGTGCAAAGTCAGCTGAGGAAGATGAAAACCAGGAAGGCCACGGGTCCAGATGGAATCAGCTCCAGACTTCTGAGGGATTGTGCAGATCAACTCTATGAGGTTATCACTTACATCTTTAACGCCAGTCTCAGTCTGGAGAGGGTCCCCATTCTGTGGAAGACCTCCTTTTTGGTGCCGGTCCTCAAGACAACGCACCCCAAGGAGCCGAACCACTTCAGACCTGTTGCCCTGACTTCACACCTGATGAAGACAATGGAGAGGATGATACTACTCCACCTTCGCCCAGTAGTCGGGAGAGATCTAGACCCGCTGCAGTTCGCCTACCAGCCGAACATCGGGGTGGATGACGCTGTCGCCTACCTGCTGCATCAGGCCTTCTCTCATCTAGAGAGCACCAGGTGCACTGTGAGAGTCATGTTTTTTGATTTCTCCAGTGCCTTCAATACAATCCAACCCTCAGTGCTAAGGGGGAAGATGCAGGGAGCAGGAGTGGACCACCAGCTGTCCTTGTGGATTATTGACTACCTCACCAAGAGACCCCAGTATGTTAGGCTATAGGACTGTGTGTCTGAGATAGTAGTCTGTAGCAGGGGGGCCCTACGAGGAACAGTACTCAACCCTTTCCTCTTCACCCTGTACACTGCGGACTTCAGTTATAACACAGACACTTGCCATCTCTAGAATTTCTCAGACGACACCGCCATTGTGGGTCAGCTGTTGGAGGGAAACAAACTGGAATACAGGGGCGTCATCAATGACTTCATCAGCTGGTGCGAACAGGACCATCTTCACTGGTGACTGACTTCAGCAGGAAGCCACCCCCTATTACACCAGTGAACATCCAAGGTTTGGACATCGAAACGGTGGAGGAATTCAAATACCTGGGTGTTCACCTCAATAACAAACTGGACTGGTCCACAAACACAAATGCACTTTACAAAAAGGGTCTAAGTTGTCTGCACCTGCTACGGCGGCTGAGATCCTTCGGGGTGAACAGGACACTCCTAAGGACGTTTTACGACACTGTGGTGGCGTCTGCCATCTTTTATGCTGTGGTGTGCTGGAGTGGTGGAATGGCAGAGAGGGACAGGGGGAAACTCAACAAACTGGTCAAGAGGGCCAGCTCTGTCCTGGACTGTCTGCTGAAGTCCATCGAGCAGGCTGGGGAGGAGAGGATGTTGTCTAAGCTCACATCCACCATGGACAACACCTCCCACCCCCTGCATGAGACTGTACGAGCAGTGAGCAGCTCTTTCAGCAGTAGACTTTTACACCCACAGTGTATGAAGGAGCGCTACCGCAGGTCATTCTTACCAGCAGCCGTCAGACTCTATAACACAGTTTACGTCATCTGACTCACCTGCCTGTCAGTTTACTGTATATTTTATACATAGCCCTGTAGATTTGATACATATCCCTGTACATTTTATTTTATACATATGTTCGGTACAATATTTCTATTTTTTTCTATGCATATTCTGTACACTGTTACCTGTATATACCTGTATATTCAAACTTTGGGTGCTTATGTATATAGGACCACTTGTGCCTTCCTTTATATTTTATTTTCCCTTGCTATTAGAGCTCTGTAACAGTGAAATTTCTCATCCGTGGGATAATAAAGGTTTATTCTATTCTATTCTATTCTAAAAGCACAGAGATGAGTCCACTGTCACAGGCAATAAGAAGATCATTTGTAACCTTCACTAAAGCTGTTTCTGTGCTGTGATGGGCTCTTAAGCTATTGATGGGTCGGTTGCGAACGAAACGGCCCTCTTTGAAGTGAACGACGGGAGCTGACTCCTTATTGGGAGCCTTGTTTTTTTTTCCCCTTTCTATCACCCTCTCTCTCTCTCACTTTTTTTCGCTTCACGCCTAACGTGATTGGTCAATATGTGTTTGTGCCTCTCCCTCCTCTGCTGCTGTGTCTGCGCTGAGAGTGTGTGTGTGTGTGTGTGTTGGGTGGGGGGGTTAGTTACACTCGTAGCAGCAGTAGCACACAAACAGAGCAGGAAGGAGAGAGAGAAAGAGAGCCAGGGGCGACCACATCGACACATTAGAAAGGTATAGCAAAGAAAATGAGTGACACCAAGGAAAGAAGCAAAATCTAGAACCATTTCAATTTTATTGAAAATACAAAGGAAGAGTGTAGAGTCTGCAAGAAAAGGAATTCTCAGAGGCACCTGAGAATTGTCCACCCATCAGTGCAAAGGGAAGATAAAACACAGTCAGTCGAGTGTGATATTAATTAAGATGCCAGTGTCTACTGCAAGTTGCTGCTGCTCCTGCATCTACAGCATCATGCAGTATACCACCACAACCACCTAAAGCAACCCGAAGCTCCATGAGACATTTTTTGCAAAATAGTTGATTTTTGTATTTTATAATTTATTTTTTAAAGTTTATGTGGAGCAAATAAATAAAAGCATATTTATATGATAAACATTTATAAATAAAAAATGCTTTTTTACATAAGTTTTACATTTGTGCATAGTTTTATATTGTTGTTGATAATGAACTAATTAAAGCAACAAAACAACATGAAGAGCTGTTTGGGAGCCGAAAGAGCCGACTCTCTAAAAAGAGCCGGAATTCCCATCACTATCTGAAACCTGACTGAAACTCTTCAAATAAGCCATATTTGTGCATGGTCATTAACCCAGCATTTTGAGTTTCTTTTGTATTTTTGATTCCTTTTGCTGTTCTGGGGAAATGTTGTTGATCCGTCCTTCCCCGTTTCCTGTGTGAGTCTGTCATATCCTCTGTGTATGTTACTTACGTTATGGTCTCCGTTTTCACTTGCCATGTTTCATTCCATGTCCCCCCTGTCGGTCACGTGCATCGGTATATTCTTAACAGCCCATCATGTCTCTCTTTCTAACTCTCTCTTCCCTTCTGTCCCTAGCTCTTTCTCTCTCTCACTATTTTTGAGATGAAAGGAGGGTACAGCACAAAGGTGACATGGTATGTAAGAGCATACTTAATTCACATTTCCAGCTACAATCAGTATGTATTCTAAGATTTAGTCAAACAGGCCTCTGTTTCTCTCAGCAATAATTTTGATGACAGAACAACAGTGAAGCTTAGTGTCAATATGGGTCTAAGAAGAATATGACTGGCACCTTTTTTGCTTTATCTTGTAGAGGCTAACCCACATGGAAAAGAAATAGTAAAAACCTATCAAAGACTTGTATAAGATGTGTGATATAGTGAATCATATAAGGCTTATATGATTTACTCATGAAAGTGGCCACTTTCTCATTACTTTCATATATTGTTTTAGTAAGTATCCAAAACAAGGGATCTTATATCTCGTTTCACTCTTGTATGCTTTTCATACAAGTTCCACACAAGACAGATTTATATATATCTTTTCCATATGGGAACCGTTTCAATCGCCCTGGTGATGGACTTCATTTTTCTTAACGTGTGTAAAGACAGGGAGAGTGTAATTGCTGACAGGGGCCTGAAAACTGGAGGCTAAACCCATACGCCCTCATCCTTAAAGAACGTTTGTCGTGGTTTAAGGACTTCTTTTTTATTCAGTGGTCAGACTGGAGAGCACTGGAGCATGCAGAGTCCCAGACCCCGCCACCACCTCTTCCATCTCCACATCCTCAATGCTTACAGGACGCAGTTGGATCGGATCTGACTGAGGAAACACTAACCAACATTAAACTTGCAACCCTCCATCTGCTGTCGATTGCTTTGCATGAGTATTGACAGGAGATATGTTATGGATATGAAGTCAACCACCCTAGTCAGTTACAACACAGTTGTCTATTTGAAATCTCAGAGTTTTTCTATAATAGCCACTGTGATGAGCTGATGAAAAGACTCTGAACGGACTGATTCATCCCAGCCATCTGACTGTTTGTGTGCTCATACAACCCCTGGGAGGCTAAATCTCATGTCGACGGTGTTGCAGAAAGTATTCTGCATAAACTGAGACCGTCGATACACATAGAATATGCTATCAACGAGGCATTTGTTTCCCTGTTAGATGCAGGCAGTAATGATAGTAGTGCTAAACCGGTACTGCTTCACATGATTTTAAACTACTGGTGTGGGAGACATAAGATTTAATGTAGATCTCTCATAATCTTACTGTGCACTACACAGAAATAAAATAAAAAATAATGTTATCACTTTTTCTGGTCATTTGTTTGTTTGTTTGTCTGTCTCACTGTGATCATGGAAAACACACTGAAAAATATATCGTAATCCCGCACACCCAGTGTTAGGTTACCTGGGTCGTTAACCCAGAGTTTTGAGTTTTGCATTATTATTGAAGTTTAATTTTGTCATTATTTATTATTTCTAGTCTTGTGGGTTCAATGGTAGAGTTTTTAGTCTTCTGGTTTCCGTCTGTGTTCCATAGTTGCTCTGCCTCCCCTGTCAGCTGTATCCCCTTGTCAAGTATGTGTCTCTGTGTTATGTTTCCTGTTTTGCTTGAAAACCAATTCCACCATTCCTGCCTGCACACGGTACATGAAAACCAGGGAGTTTAGAAAGTGTAAAGAAGCTCTGTATTGCTGCCAGGGAGTAAACAGGTGTAACACTGCCATTACCGGAGGTGGAACGTTATTTAAACACTGGCGAGACTTGCTGACGCTGCTCACTGCTAATCCTCTTGCTACTTTCCCTTACTATTCCTGCCTTTTACTACCCCTTTGCTTCTGCTACTGTTATTGCTATTCACCGCCATCCTCTCCTGGCGTCCCGGCTCCCAGTGTCCTGGTTGTTCCCTCCCACGGATTCCTGTCCTATTCCTGTCTGTATGGCCCTCCGGTGTCTCTGTTCCTGTCCGTGATGTGGCCTTCCAGGATCTACGTACTGTCTGTGTGGGTCTGGATCCTTGTGTCATCGGTCTATTGACCTGGTACTGAACTCCTTCAATACACAGCCGATGAGCTCCTCTGACTGCGGTTCACCCTAGCTGCTCCACCGCCGGCATTTCTTCATCTCCACACGAACATTGTCTTCCTCCCTCGCCATAAGTACATTCATCGGGGCTCCTGCCAGAATTTTCATCAGGATAATTCTAAGCCAATTCAGTCCTTCTGGTCCACCTGTCGCCACTCTCCGTGGAACCCCGGCAGGACTGTTTACCACAATGTTTTGGCTAACCTGACTAGGTCGGCTAACACTCTCATCACAGACCGTAAGTTTGACTGAGACTTGGCAACAGCCCGATAACTTTTCCCAGTTCTATGACTCCCCCCCCCCCCCCCGGGGTTTGTTTACACCTGTCAACCTCGTGTGTGCGGCCGTGGTGGAGGCCTCGCAGTAATCTATCGCGAGAACTGGAAAATCACCACAGCCCGAGGTACTTGTACTTGTTTACCACCTCCACCTCCTCCCCCTCTATCTGAACCGGCACTGGACCTTCTCTGGACCTCCCGAAGTCCACAACCAGTACCTCGGGCTGTGGGTGGACAACAAACTGGACTGGTCATGCAACACAGAGCACCTGTATAAAAAAAGCCCAAAGCCGACTGTACTTCCTCAGGAGGCTGAGGTCTTTTAACATCTGCAGGAAGCTCCTGAGGATGTTTTACCAGTCAGTGGTTGCTGGAGTACTTTTCTATGCTGTAGTGTGCTGGGGGAGCAGCACAGCAAAGAAGGACTCATCCAGGCTGGAGAAACTGATCAGGAAGGCTAGCTCTGTGGTCGGCATGAAGCTGGACACTCTGGTGTCAGTGGCAGAGAAAAGGACACTAAAAAAACTGCTGGACATTATGGACAATGCTGGGCATCCTCTGCACATGGCCATAAATAACCAGAGGAGTCTGTTCAGTGACAGGTTGCTTCTCCCAAAGACAAGAACCAACAGACTTAAAAACTCATTTGTCCCACATGCCATCAGACTGTTTAACTCCTCTCTGGAGGGGAGAGGGAGGGGAAACAGGAGGACAAAGGAGGGGGGAACAACTAAGCTGTAGTGCCTCTTCACTTCACTTCACTTCACTTCACTGTGCAATACCTTCTGTGCAATACTTTTGTTAATAGTCAACGGTGCAATAGACTTCAATGCTTGAAATGTGCAATTCACTTGTATTTTTATTTTTTTATTCCTATTTATTCTATTTATCCCCTTCGTATATTTTATCTATATATGTCTCTGTATTTATATGTGTATATATATATATAATATTCTCCTCACGCTCTGTAACTTCTGTCGGTGCTGTGCTTTTGGAAACTGAATTTCCCAGAGGAACCCACCCGAGGGATTAATAAAGTTCTATCTTATCCTATCTTATCTTCCTTCGAATCAGTTGTCTGTGTACTCTCTGTTCCTCTCTGGACCTGTTCCAACTGTCATTGCTTTTACTTACCGCCCTCCAAAATCGAATTCTGTCTTTATAAGTGACTTTGCTGATCTACTGACTAACCTGGCTACTGTTTCCCCTAACATAATACTGCTGGGTGACTTCAACGTCCATATTGATTAATCTGACCATCCTCTTACCAAAGACCTTTTATCCCGCCTTAATAGCTTTAGTTTTAAACAACCCATTAACTTCCCTAGTCACACCAAGGGCCATACTTTGGACCTAGTCTGCTGTTCCAGACTTACTCCTTCAAATTGCACAGCTGATGAGCTACCATTCTCCAATCATCTGCTTCTCTCCTTTAATGTCCAAATGACCTTCTCCATAATCAAGAACCCCCGCACTATTTCTTTCCGGAATATCAAGAAAATAAATCTTGATATCCTTTCTTCTGCTCTTTCTAGCCGTCTGTCTCTCAACAACCTGTCTACTCTAGCCCTCTGATGCATAGTGGTCACTGGAGTGGACAGCTACTAAAACGTGCATATCTCTTTAATGCATTGGTTTCTATGGTGGAACTGCATATTAGCCTCTAGAGTGCTCTCTGCTGCCATACTCCATTGAGGTCAACTCAGTGTTCAGTTAGTGCAACTGCAAGTAAATTTCCTCTGAATCAAAGACAGCAGACAAACTGCCACCCCTGCCGACCACTGCTGACATATCCTGTCAATCCTTCTATGCTAGAAGAGCCCAACAGGTAAAAAAAAATATATATATATGATGATATGCAGTAACATCTAGGGAAGGATATTATCCATTTGGACTAAGAAATTGTTATGTCTAATATATAGAAAACTACAATTAATCATCTGTCCAATGAAGTGGACATCATGCATTACCCACTATATTTTTTAAACATAAGTCATAAATTGCTTCACTGTTTCTTGGGACTGTTTTGGTTATAATTAAGCGTATAATTGTTACATTTACAAGCTACTCATTTAAAATATATATATTTGTGCAGATCAGCTGTACTTTGAGTTACGATAAAAATTATTTTATCATATTTTGTAGACTTCAAATGCCGCAAAGAATAAGGCAGCGTACAGAATAGTCCAGGAAATTCCATCCAGCTCCAGTGATGATGATTTCATTGATGAGTGCAGTGATGATGAGTTCAGTGATAAGTCCAGTAATGATGAGTGGCTGCCAGAGAAGAACAGAGACATAGGAGCTACCTACGATGAAGACACAGACAGTCAGGATACAGAAAGTGAGAATGATGAGGGGCAGGATGAAGAGGAAGGTCAGCATGCTCATGGAGCTGTGGGATATGGGCACATGGCACCTGACCATACTCAAGCCTGCAAAAATATTTGGAAAACCCAAGACAATGACTTTGATGGAGACCTTTCTCCTTTTCTAGGAGAGTGGAAATTGAATGTGGAGGGGAAGGATCCCATAGATTTCTTCAGACATCTGTTTCAAGCAGATCTCATTGATAATATAACATACAACACCAACTTGTATGCTCTATGGAAAGGGAAAGAAAATCTGTCAGTAACAGGAGAAAAGATGCAGGTTGTTTTAGGGATCAACCTGATCATGGGGTACATTCTGTATCCTAGGGCATGAATGTACTGGTCTAGTGAGGGCGGTCTTCATCTTGGAATAACTGCAAATGCCATGTCTGTAAACAGATAGGTCTTTCCTCCCCACTGCTGTCAGACTCCACAACAAAGACTTTAACTGATCAAACACACACATCCACACATGTGCAATAACACAAATGTGCAATAATCTTTCTGGCAACCGTTGTATTTTTCACTCTGTTGTATATAGCATTTGTATTCTATTTTTATCCTACTGTATATTTTATTCTATTTTATTCTACTGTATATAGTATTCTATTTTTATTCTATTCTGTACAGTTGTGTACTGTATTTATTCTTATTTTATTTTATTCTAATTGTCCTTCATAACTTTTGCACTGTCCACTTCCTGCTGTGACAAAACAAATTTCCCAGGTGTGGGACTAATAAAGGTTATCTTATCTTATCTTATCTTATCTTATATGAACAAATCCTGAGATACCTGCACTTTGTGGATAACTTGACTTACCAGCCAGCAAACAGACAGGCTCTTCAAAATAAGACCAATCCTATGTGCTCTTTGGGAGACATTCAAGGCAGCAGCAGACCCTGAGGAATTTCAGTCAGTTGATGAGCAGATAATTCCTTTCAAAGGCCTACTGTACATCAAGCAATATATACCAAAAAAGCCCAAACCCTGGGGAGTGAAGGTATGGGTGAGAGCAGGAACCTCAGGCTATATGAATAGATTTGAAGTGTACCAAGGCTCTGCACGTAGTGGTCGCATCAGTGAATTGGGAAAGGCTGGAGATATGGTGATGCGCCTTTGTGATGACATAAAACACAAAAATCACAAGGTGTTTTTTGATAACTTCTTCTGCAGCATTCCACTCATCGAGGCCTTGAAAGACCAAGGGATCTATGGCACAGGTACATGCAGAGCAAACAGGCTGAAGGGAGCAGATCACAAACTCAATAGTGACAAACAACTGAAAGAACTGGGCAGAGGAGCTTCTTCTGTTGCCAGCAATAATACAAACATCACTGTCACACGTTAGCTCAACAGTTCTGTCATCCACAGTCTTGTCCTGTGCTGGCCAATCCCCTGAAGATGTTGCCAACAGATGGGTCAAGAAGGGAAAAAAAGTTGATGATGGTCCAAAAGCCCTTCTCTGTGGCCCTTTACAATCAACACATGGGTGGGGCTGATCTTGTTGACCAATGTCTGACAATGTACCCCCACAGACGTCGAAACAAGGGGTGGTACATCCGAGTGTTTTTTCATTTTTTGGATGTGACCTTTGTAAATGCCTGGCGCCTCTACCAGATGTCTGGTTTGGAAAAGATGAGACGACTCCTCTTCAAAGCATCTGTGGCTCGTGCACTGATAAATAGTGGCACCCTCCAGCAATGCAAAAGAGGAAGATCCAGTGTGACCCCACAACCCGTGAAGCGGAGAGCAGTCACCAAATTAGCCCGTGAGGTCAGGTTTGCCACAGGATATCACTGGCCCCAACTGACTGCATGCAATGCTGTGTGCCATTGTGCCTTGGATGCTTTGCAAACTTTCACACAGCCTAGGTGTAATGAACATAGAAGTGTTCGGAGATGCAGAGACTAAGATGTCAGCTTGTGTTTTCTTCCAGCATGCTAATAAGGGCTTGGCAATACTGTCCTGCATCGTTATAGAACTGTGTAGACTCAAAAATGTTTCTCTTGTTGGAGATAGTTTGTCATATTCAGGTGTAGGATTCACAGCTAGGACTGTTGATTAGTTTTGTTATTTACGCCTAAACATTGGGGCAATATAGAGGTTAAAGTTCCAAAAAATTGCTGAGATGTTTTTCAAAGCATACAAGCAAACAAGTGTTTGAATATTTACAATAGAACACAAGGTAATTCATTCTTACAATAAGTTACATTTTTCACAGTATTTTATGCTGAGTGCTCGTGCGCATGTAGTCAACTGGATTGGAAAAGTCTATAACTTTATTAAAAAAAACATATTTCTGGAAAAAAAGAGTTGAACATTTTTTTTCATGCGCTGAGAAGAATAAAAACACTTAAGAAAAAAATCTTGACCAAGGCTTTCATAATTCATGCATCAGAGGGCCAGATGATCTGGTCTCTTATTATAATCATAGCCTTATTAGTATTTTGAACTCTCTTGCTCCACTAGAGACTACACCTGTTTCCTTCTCTCACTCAGCACCTTGGTACACTTCTGAACTCCGACTTTTGAAAGCTAAAGGCCGACGATTTGAACGTCTCCATAAGAAAACTGGCCGTACTATTCATAAGGAAACGTTTAATAGTCATGTTCTGTTTTATAAGGAGTGCATTAACCAAACTAAATCTGCCTATTACTCTAACATCATCTGTTCAAACGAGGATTCTACTGAGACACTGTTCTCACTTTTCAACTCTTTTCTCAGGCCACCTGACTTTCTACCCGCTCATCTCTATTCGTCTAACTTCTGTGACTCTCTAATGCTATTCTTCACTGAAAAAATTCACAAGATACACCAAGACCTAGTTCCCAATGTTCCATGTAGTCAAAGGAGTTTGCAAAGAAAAGCGTCTGGACTTCTTTAAGTTGCTTGAAGACGTTTCACCTCTCATCCGAGAAGCTTCTTCAGTTCTAAGGTCACACCCACTTTCACACCTTGGCTCATGTGATTAGAGGATCACCAGGGGGTCCTTTGTCCCTCTTTGGGGGGATACTCCCACTGGGTTTAAATCTGGGACTCTCGGCCATTTGACCTTAGAACTGAAGAAGCTTCTCGGATGAGAGGTGAAACGTCTTCAAGCAACTTAAAGAAGTCCAGACGCTTTTCTTTGCAAACTCCTTTGACTACGATGACCTGGATGACTGAGAACCTTCACAGACAATGTTCCATGTAGCTCCTTTTTAATCCAACCCCCATTACATTGCCTTTCTGCCTTCCAGCTTCCCTTTGTCATTGATATCACTGATCTCATCCGCAAATCAAAGCCTTCTACCTGTCAGCTTGACCCCCTTCCTACAGTCTTAGTCAAGGCCTGTCTACCCTCTCATCTTCCCCTCATATCTGCTATTATCCATTCTTCACTCACCTCTGGAACTGTTCCTGCTCCTTTCAAATTTGCCGCTATCACCCCAATTCTGAAAAAAACGGGTCTAGATCCCAACAACCTTAATAACTTCATCCTATCTCCAATCTACCACTTCTCTCAAAAATTCTTGAAAAAATAGTTGCTTCCCAGGTTCACTTACACCTAACCAATAATAACCTCTATGAACAGTTCCAGTCTGGTTTTCGCTCTTACTCATAGCACCGAAACTGCTCTTGTAAAAATAACGAGTGACCTTCTTATGGCAGCTGACTCTGGTCTCCTCTCCATCCTTATTCTCCTCGAGCTGAGTGCAGGCTTTGACACCATCTCTCACTCCATCCTTCTCAGCAGATTAGCTTCTGTCGGCCTCTCTCATACTCCACTAGCCTGGTTCAAATCAAACCTGGCTGACCGCACTCAGTTCATTCGATTAAAATCCTTCACCTCTCAGCCTTTTCCTCTGTCTACTGGCGTGCCCCAGGGATCTGTCCTTGGGCCCCTCCTTTTCATTATTTACCTTCTCCCACTTGGACATATTTTCTGTAAATATAACATTCAGTTTCACTGCTATGCCGACGACACCCAGCTTTACCTGTCCACCAAACCCTACTCTACTCTCCCTCCACCCTCCGTCACCCTCTGCTTAGCTGAACTTAATTCATGGTTTTCCTCCAACTTTCTCAAACTCAACAGCAACAAATCAGAACTTCTCCTGGGCGTCATTCTTGACAGTACACTATCCTTTAACTCTCAGATCAATAATGTCACTCACTCAGCATATTTCCAACTCCGTAACATCAATCGCCTCCGCCCCTACCTCACTCCACATGCCACTGCTATCCTTGTCCATAGCCTCGTTACCTCTTGGATCAACTACGGTAACTCACTCTTATTTGGCCTTACGCAAAAATCCATTAATAAGCTCCAACGTGTCCAAAACTCTGCTGCCCGTATTATTACTACGACTCCCTCTACACATCACATCACCCCTATTCTGAAGCAGCTTCACTGGCTTCTGGTCAAATCTCGCATTAATTTTAAAATACTCCTCCATACATTCAAGGCTATTCATTCTCTATCCCTACCATACCTTTCTGACTTGGTTCAGATCGCCATCCCATCCCAGTGCCTCAGATCATCCTCCTCATTTCTCTTTCTGTTCCTTCCTCTCATCTTGTTTCTAATGGGGGGCAGGGCTTTTAGTCGCTCTGCCCCCCGACTTTGGAATTCCTTACCCCCTGACCTCAGAAACATCATTTCATTCCCTCTTTTTAAATCCAACCTCAAAACCCACCTGTTTTAAATTGCCTACTCCTTATAACCCACCACTGATCTTAAACTTTCTATCTGCACTCTTATTATTGTGTATATTTCATGGTTTTTATGCCTTTTTCATGTTTTTTTTTTCATGAGTGTTTTTATTTGCTGTACAGTGTCCTTGGGTGTTTTGAAAGGCACTTTTAAATAAAATGTATTAAAGGTGTATTAAAGGAAGATGACACCTACACTCTTCATAAACCTGCGAGGATATATTTTCCAAGAAACAGAGTTTTGGTGAGGGTAATTGACCAACAGTTTCAGGCCAATTTGGTCATCATGCGTGAATATTCTGCAGAAAATTATATTGTAGTTATTGACACGTATAGATGTATTTTCCAAGTATGCGTGGGTTAGGTGCATTGAAACTAAGGCAGGAGAATCTGTTGCAGATGCTTTTGAATATATTCTGAGAGAGGGTTGCGTACCTGAAAAACAGATTTAGGAAAAGAATTTAATAATAAGTATTTTAAACAACTAATGGAACAATATAATATCAACTTTACCCTCTAATGTGTCAGCACATGTTTATCTGAATAAACAACCGCCGTCACATCAGATTTCGGAAAAACCTCCCAGATCCTTGGATACTGGAATTCAATAATTCCCACTTTATACGGTTCATTCAGAACAATAGGTTTTGCTAATTCTGTCCTGTAATTCCATATCTTATTATAGCCCATATAATAAAATTAATTTATTCCCAATATGAGTTCCATGAAGCAGCCTCTAGCTTTAGTATGTTTTTTAAAACTTGAGTATGAACGTATACAAAATGCAGCAAGACATTAAAAGTTTTATTGATTTTAAAAGACTGTATCGGATTCATATCAGTATCAGCAGATATCCAAACTTATGATATCGGTATCGGACATAAAAAAGTGGTATCATGCCATCTCTACTACACTAAAGCTATTCTATAAATCTAATTATAATCCTACGTATTTAAAGTAATATTCAAAAAGTAATTTAAAATGCAATTTTATGCAGATTTCAAAAACTTTTTGGTTCTCAAACGTGCAATATCAGCACAAAATAATTTTTATATTCATCAACTTAAAAAAAAAAAGCAGGTTGTAGAAAGGAGCCTTTTATACTTAACGCTTAACATAAAGCAGTGCAAATAAATGCAAACACAGCTTCTAACCCTTTTATCAAGATCAGGACTGGGACAAAAAAATCGACCTGGGCATTACGACTAGAGACCGGCCCACCAGGTATTATAGGAAAAGCCATAAAGCCTTTGAATGAAAACAAACACTGTTGTGGGTGACGTACACTGTCTTGTTGATATATATATGTATGATGTCTATACATTTTACATCAGATGACCACTTTGGTTGTAAGATTCAGATAATTATTTATTAAAGCTAGATATTTTAAATGAAGGCCAGTTTTGGGTGGCCTGCGACCTAAAATCCAAGTACATTTGCAATGTCCTCCCATATCTTGGCAAGGACCCCAATCATCCCAGTGGGGAGAGACTGTCTGAAAATGTAGTGATGAGGCTGATGGAACCATTCCTAGACAAGGGCAGAAATGTTACCACGGACAATTTCTTCACATCGCTTTCACTTGCGCAAAAACTTCTTAGACGGAAAACCACCATCCTTGGCACAGTCAACAAGATTCGCCGGGAAATTCCTCAATCCGCTAGATACACAGATCGCAATGAATTCACCACTCAGGTAGGCTGCAGGTCTTTTGTGGTTCTATGTTTATGTGTTTCATTGTGTGTAAAAGTGCTATGGAAATGACAATTTATCTTATTTCTTAGGTGTTTTCAACCTCTGCTGCCACGCTGACGGCGTATGCGGCCAAACGGAAGAAGACAGTCTATATTCTTAGCAGCATGCACAGCGTGGTTCAGACTGATAACACCACCAAAAGGAAGCCAAACGCTGTCACCCTTTACAACACCACAAAGTGTGGCGTGGATGTGATGGACCAGATGGTGCGGGAGTACACGGTCCGCAGAGGAACACGGTGCTGGCCAGTTGCCGTGTTCTATAACATGATTGACATGGCAGCACTGAATCCACATGTGCTGTATGAAGCATGCACCGGGACGCAGGAAGGACGGGTGGACTTCCTGGTGGAGTTTGCAAGAGAGTTGGCTAACTCTCATATGACTGGGAAGAAGGCAAGAAAAGAACAGTTGCTTCGGACACAACCCTCCACACCTAGCCCTGCAAAAAGAGCCACGTGTCAGGTCAAACACAAATGCAAGAACAATCATGCCAGTGTGCGATGTGTTCACTGCTACAGATACACATGTGGTAAATGCAGACTACAGATACCATGGCAGTGCCAGGATTGTGAGTGATTGCTGAAAATGTTGAAATGTACTCACTCACTTTTTATTGTTATTTGTAAATATGTGTACAAATGGCTGTTTTTTTGTTTTGTTTTTTTTGTACTGTTTTATCAATAAATCTCAGCAACAAAGGAAATACACCCATGTGTGTTGATTTCTCCCTAAGGCAAACTGAAACACAAGTTTCCTTGTGGCTCAGGAAACTAACCACTCCAAGTGGTTGAGCATGGCCCTACCTTATTTACATAACAAAAGCAGCTGTTCACAGGTGATTAAGGATATTAGCTAAAAGCCTACCAGCCATTTGGCTCGACGGTGGGTTTTATAGGTAGAAAAGCCAAATGGCTACTCTCTGGGACTTCTAGTGTTAAACATCGATTTTATTTGTACTGAAGACATTTTTATTTCAGACCATTGTTGTATTCTTTTTAACCTGTCTTTTCATCTGTCCCTCT
Organism: Oreochromis niloticus; assembly: GCF_001858045.2. NCBI lineage: Eukaryota > Metazoa > Chordata > Actinopteri > Cichliformes > Cichlidae > Oreochromis > Oreochromis niloticus. The sequence goes on from NW_020327642.1 coordinate 37,689, forward strand.
CTCCTATTCGACATGTGGTTAGCTCTCGCATCTTAAATTCCTCTACTGCTGTTAAATTTTGCGATGCTTTTAATTTAGTTTTTTCTCCTTATAATGATGTTCATCTTTTAACAAATCTTTTTAATAATCATTGTCTTTCTATTTTAGACAATGTTTGTCCTGTCAAAACTAGACTTGCTCCGGTTTCAAAGTTGTCTCCCTGGATTAATGACAGCATTCGCTTCTTAAAGCGTTGCCTCCGTAAGGTTGAGCGTTTATGGAAGAAAACGCGTTTGCATGTCCATCTCCTTCATTTAAAGGACCTTTTAGTCTCTTTTAACACTTCTAAGTGTTTCTCTTCAAGTTGTTAAACGGGATATTTTGGCTTCATTTTTGGGAGGAATGGGAATGGGAGGAAGCGCTGTTGCGTCGTCCATGTTTTCTACAGTCATTGGTCCCGATGCTTTCAGCGTGAACTCCAGACCGCCGACTGGTCTCACACACAACAGCCGCTCTATCACGTGACGCATACTGCTCCGGCTGTAATGATAACAGCAAAACCATATTTGCTTAGTATCAAGTTTTATGTTGATGTTATTATTATGCCCAGACTGTAGGGGGAGCTAGAGGGCTAGAGGGGAGTTACCTCAGAGTAGAGATGGCACGATACCACTTTTTTATGTCCGATACCGATACTGATATCATAAATTTGGATATCTGCCGATACCGATATGAATCCGATATAGTGTGTTTTTTAATCAATAAAACTGTTTTTTTCTTTTAAATATCTTGCTGCTTTTTGTATAAGTTCATACTCAAGTTAAAAAAAAACCAAAAAACACTAAAGCTATTCTGTTATACCTGTATGCAAAAAATACACTGCACCCAAAATATTTCATAGTTCAGCAATACTGATCAATCTAATAAAATTAAACCTACTCCATCCTTCCTATTCTGGTATTTTAAAGAGTAAGCAACCTAACCAATAGTGTTCTAAAACTCCTAGCAAAAAAAATAAAAAAAATAAAAAAATAAAAATAGGGAACCACCCACCCTCCACCTCATGATGCTTAATTGACGTAATCAACTTTAATTTGATGCAGTGTGAAAAAAATGCACAGAAATTAATTATTTTTCAAGAATAATTAAATAGATTCAACATCTTTCTTCAACAGAACTGCAGACTGCACAGATGGTACCTTCCCAAAGGAAAAAGTACTATAGCTTACTAGGGTATATTAGACTTAATAGTTACTATAAACAGTAATGGACTTCTATACATTTTACATCAGATTAAAACTTTGGGTGTAAGATTCGGATAATTATTTATTAAAGGCTAGACATTTTAAATGAGAATAAGAAAGAAAATTATGTCTTTGTCCCCCCCTTTTCCCTGTTAATGCCCTATCGGCCCCCCTGGCTAAACTTTGTTAGATCCGCCCCTGCACAGTTACCAGCCGTCAGCTACGTAGAAAAGGATCCTGGAGTAGAAAGTAAATAAATTCTAACAACAGCTTATCAAGCTTAAACGTGCTGATGTTGTTCAGCCGCTGGTTTCCTCTTTCTGGCTCGAAGTGGGGGATAAATAAACAAGAGAGACGGACTCGGGACAGAAAAGCCGATCAGCTGATCATTGATCAGTTTCATGATTGAAGTAGCAGCAGGAGAGGGAGGGGGAGAGGCAGTCGCTCCATATATCGGTTGTTAAGCTTAACGCTGGAATGCTTTACAAACATTCAGAGATGAACTTACACACTTGCTTTACTTCGCTCTGGGATAACTTCCTCGGAGATGAAATGCCGGTTTGCTAGCGAGGCTACAAATACACAGAGCCGCTCTATCACGTGAGGCATACTGCTGCGACGTGCTACAGTTATGAGCCGAGTTACGCCATGTCGCAAGTTTTGTGAGGTGCTTTTTTGATATTTAATGGATCGGATTACATTTTTTTATTTCTCTCCGATATCCGATCCAGTAATTTACGTCAGTATCGGACCGATACCGATACGTAATATCGGATCGGTCCATCTCTACCTCAGAACAGACTGTAATGGCAAAGCTTTGTTTACATGTGAACTACAGTTCGATAAAATACCTTGTCTTCAAGTAATGGTGTCATTATTGAGAACCCACAACAACATAAAGAAACAAGACAACTGTGTGCTAAGGTCATGAGCTGGATTACGCCATGTCGCAAGTTTTGTGAGGTGTTTTTGTGATATTTAATGGATCGGTTTACATTTTTTATTTCAATTGACCATATTGAAGTTCCCATTCCCATATGGTAAAACAATTGTAAAACTACATTTCAGACCAGTGAGGAGAAATTATTTCTTAAAAAAAAAAAAGAAAAAAGATGCACACACCATACATCAGGGATGATGTATCTAGAAATTATTTATTTATTTTTTATTATTTATTAATAATTAATAAACCCATATATAGCAATTATTATCTGAATTAACCCCGTGGACAGTTGCCTGGTTTTATTAGAACGAGTACGCAATATGGTAATGATTTAGGAGGGATATTTTGCTGTCTGTTTAAGTTTGCGGTATGGTTGTTAAAAAGAGGATTTAATATTGCTAAGTCTCATCTGAAATCGGCTGCCACAGGCATTGAGAGTAATATAGTTTTAATTATTGTGAGAAATAGCAATACTGGAAAGAAAGAAGGAAGCGGCCTGATGGTGTACACTGCCAGACTGGCAAAAAGACCGCTTCCAGGGGACATGTGTTACGTGAGCACAGCTAAGAAATGTAAAACTTGTCAAAAAAGCAGGCAATGCGACAAGAGCTGTCAGACGAAGAGAGCCGGCTTAAGAGCGAGGGACAAGAGAGGGATGTCCCAGGGTTTCATCAAAAGACATATTTATGGCTCTGAACCATAGTCAGGGAGAAGGACATCTGAAAACAGCACTGGATGTGTTCACCGTACCATACACCCAGACATCGAAAAAGAGATGGACATTTATTGAAATACCTCCTTTATCAGCTATAACCGATAGCGGCCCTTTGGAGCTTTTTCTCTTCAAGCGGCGAAGATTATTTGGATCTGAATGACTCTTACATTTATATGCGTGTCAGAATTGCAAATGTAGTGTGTGTAGACCAGGGGTAGGCAACCTTTCTGATGGCGAGTGCCATTTAAAATTTCCTCAGAGGTCAGTGTGCCATATGATTGCATTAGCAATAAATTTAATAACGCTCTATATTAACAGTTACACAATATATAGAACCACTTTATAGAATTATATTTGTTCGCAGATGTTGGCAGCTATCAGCGAATAGTTATCAGCTATTTCGAAACAAAAAAAAGACACTTTTTATCAATAACAAGAACTCCATGACAGCAAATGAACTGTACAACAGAAAATACAAATGCTATTTATGGTCTTCTCACAACAATGATAAGTAAAATAAACTGGGCCAATATGGCATGTTTGTTAATACAGGGATACACATGTTAATGTGATCTCTGGTCTCCCACTCAGAGACACAGGTCTCCGAGCGGCTAAGCGAGGACACTCTTCATGTGAGAGAAAATCTGCTCACACAGATATGTAGAGCCAAGTACTGTCAATAAGGCCTCTGCAATGTTCTGAAGACAGTTAAACTTGTCAGGTAGTGATGTCCAGCAGGTGAAAATGCAGCTCCATGAACACGCACAGATATGGATTCCAGCTGCTTCGATGTTGCATTAACTGCCTTTAACTCAGCCATTTAATGCGAGACAAATCTAGCTGCTCATTAAAGCTTTCTGGTTTGATCAGAAAATAAAACATTGGTCCATACACCTGAAAGTCCCAAAAACGCATTGGGAATTCTGTCTCGAGTCTACGGATGTTTCCGTGTATCTCCGTGGTGCTGATGCTGCGCTGAGCGGACAGCTCCTGAAGCTTTTGAAGTGTCGGAATGTGGAAAGTGTAGAGTATTAGGGATATTTTGCTGCTATTTTTTATAATCATCATTACCGATGTTTAAACATATTGGCACCCAATTAAGCTTTTATTACAGGTCCAGTAAGAACCACTTTAAGCTGTTGAGTTGAATCTATAATTTTAAAGGCTTTTGAATGTTTTTATATTCTTACACTGAAGTCCAGACTTCAGTAGGGGAGAGACTGAGTTGCAGGCTGACAGGAAACGCCATGCTTTGCAAAAGTGAAACTGAAAGCAGAGTCTAAGTGTAAGTTATTTTGAGCAGGTTATTTTATTATGCATTTATATCTTTGATTAAGCTTTGATTAAGTTTTAAGTAGTTGTATTAGATTGAAACATTTGTTTTATATATTTTACATATAAGTTAAGATTATTACACACATACACACACATACAGACACATATAGTTAGAGAGGTCAAATAAGGTGCAGAGCGAGGGCAACACATGCACACGCATACATGCACAGACATACACACACACACTCACATACAGGCAGGGGGTTTATTTGTAGGTGAGAGTTTAAGCATAACTACGTGACTGTTTGATGAAGAAGCAGGTGCAGGATGTTCCAGAGCTAAGGCGGTTGGTAAATAGAACATTTGTGGTTTTGAAACTGATGCATGTACTGACGTAGAGAGGGCGTCACTAAAAATACCTCGATGCATAAAACTAATGCTGTGTTGTTGTTGGGCAGAGATCAATGCTGTCTGCGTATGGGATTGGTCTCTCCGCATGCGTCAATAAACTTCGTCTAACTGCACCCGGCCGGATCAGTGGTCATTATTTTGTATTCCTCCTCAATTTCTGAACCCTAACAAAAGCTAACAACGTCCCCCCTCAAACAAGAGAGACGGGACTTGCGCCAGAAAAGCCGATCAGCTGATCATTGATTAGTTTCATGATTGAAGTAGCAACAGGAGGGGGAGAGAATGAGAGAAGACGAGGCAGCTGTGCAGCGTAACGACAGATTAACTCCAGCTTTGTGTCTTTTTCCATTGTAGCTGAAGTCCGGGACAAACTGCATTCCTTTTAAGCTCAATACGAAACGTGTAATATTTTCTCTGAATACGAGACGATTCCGTCTTTTTACGGCACGGTTGGCAACTCTACTAACTAACCTTATGAATAAAATAAAGTTCACTATCAGTAACATCATAGCACCCTCCGAGCTGTATAGAAACTCTGTCATGCTAGCTAGTACGCAGTACGAGTTATTGTAACTGACTGTAAAAAGTCAGCACAATGAAAATAAACTACACCTAAACTTGGTTTATATCTGACCCAGATAGACTGCAGGTCATAACTTCTTACCTGAAGTTCAGTTCACCTGACACTCGGACCGGTGCTGCCTCGGGTCTCTGCTCCTCCTGCCTCCCCTTTCCCTCATCCACCTGCTGGCCTCCACCACTTGCTAATGTTACTGAATCAGTGGAAGCTACGCCATAGCCACCACCAAACAACTGAGTTATTTTTACACACTGGCCAGATGCTGGCCAATCTACCCCCTTTCATTGTTTATACCGCTAAAAAAAAAAAAAAAAAAAAAAAAAAAAAAATCACCGGCCCACCGAGTGTGCCATCAGTTAACCCTTCGCGTGCCAGCTGTGGCACGCGTGCCCAGGGTTGCCGACCCCTGGTGTAGACAGTATCACACTTGGCTAATGAAGCAACGTGTTGGCTTCATAAATGATCCCGGATGCAAACTTTTCTCTCAGGTTGATATAACTCTTGGAGACAAACGTATAACTCAATCATCGAACACATACCTGTGCCGAGGAATAATTGAATGTTTAATTCAAATTGCGAAAAAAGGTTACTATACAGCTTGTATCACTCAAGAATGCGAGTTTGATTGATGACCTTTGGCTTGACCTTTTGACCTTACCGGAAGTACTCCGGAAGTGAGAAGTGTGACTAATTGGATCCAGATGTGTGACGAATCGAATCCAGATGCGTGACAAATTGCGTCCAGTGTGAAAAAAAAATGTATGTTTGTCCAGAGAGGGAGGGTCAATGGAGGATCAGGGGTAACACAGCAGATTTCTGATGAGTCAATGGAGATCAGAGCACATACGAATGTATAGAGAGACAGAATGATCACAGCAGTTAGTTGTCCAGAGAGGGACGGTCAGTGGGGGAAAGAGGATAAAAACAGAGGCCTTGAGCACACTTTTTTGTAGTCACCGACAAAATGGAAACTTTCAGTTTGAAGCCCTGCGTTTCTCTGCACTTGGACGGGGAAGAGATCTGCTCACCCGACACCGGAAGTACGGAAGGGAGCAAGTGGTCCTCATCATTGCTCAGCAATGTTCCCGTCTCGGTCTACAGTCGCAGATACGATGTGCCTGACGTTCCGTGGAGAGAAAAGAAAAGTAATAAGAGTGTTTACATGTACCGCTGCCAGATACCGGCGCCCCGGAGTCTGCGGGGAGAATGGCCTCTACATTTTGAGGGCTGTGGATCATGGGGGTACGTCTTCAAATACGAGCTGGGCCAACTTTGGCTGTATGAGCTGAATGAAAGAGAAAGACCGATGAAATCGAGCAACCTCGTGAAGCAGACTTCCGGGGACTGGGCCATGCTGAAGCTGCTGGTCGCACTCACTATCGGAGAGGCATATGAGGATTTTCCTATTCCTGAAGAGGAGAGATGCTGCTCCTAAAAGACGATGGAGAATAGAAGATAATCTTCCTCCTCCTCCTTCTCCTTCTGACTCGTCGAGCGATAGTGAAGAGGAAGTTCCCCCTGCGGAAAAACTTCAGTCTGTTGCAGATAAGAAAGGACATTACGATTCTTTTCCGAAGTGGTTGCTGCTGGAGAGACACTGTGGCCGTGAAAAAAAAACTTGGTTTTGAAAATTGCCACCACTCCTACCTGCCCTCTAAGAATATTCCACTTCCAGACCATGGCCTTTCCTGTTATTTTAAAAAGAAGACCACCGTCTCATTTGTTCAATAACCTTCTTTAGCTCAAAAGAGAAAGAGAAAGAAAGATGGACTCTGCACCCCTGCGTCATGATGAGGAGGACGGTTCCTTGGACGAGGGGGAGCTAGTACCCGACACGTCATTTCACTGCCATCCCCTGGAGAAGGACGACGAGGCAGCAGAGGAGCAGCAGCAGCAGCAAGCCGACGAGCTTGAGGGCTGAGAATCCTCTTTATTCATTGATACCATAAAAACTGTGGTGTATCAGAAGACAGGATGGCTGAGAAAGGAGCGATGAAAAAAGTGTATTACAATCCGCTTCACCCCGGTAGTTTCAGGGGAGTAGCATGACTCCGTTGGGGTGTAGAAGACGAGATGGGTAAAAAAGCATATGTTCGCAAAGTTCAAGATTTTTTATCAGAGCAGGATGCTTATACACTGCACAAACCAGCGCGAGTACATTTTAAGAGAAACAGAGTGTGTGTGACAAAACCGTTGAATGAATTTCAAGTCGATCTGTGCGACATGCAGGCTTTGTCTGAATACAATGACGGCTTTAATTATTTACTGACCATTATAGATGTCTTTTCAAAAAAAAAAGGTTACGCCCGCGTCTTAAAAAGGAAGATGGGGTCGGAAGTGACCGAAGATTTCGAGTCGGTGTTGCAAGAGCGTCAAATACCTCAAAAGTTACAAACAGATGCGGGGAAAGAGTTTTTCAACAAGAGTTTTCAGGCTCTGATGAAAAAATACGGTATGACTCATTTCGCCACAGAGAGCCTCTTTAAGGCCTCGGTGGTGGAGAGGTTTAATGTACGCTAAAAACACAAATGTGGAGATATTTTACGGCCCACAACACCAGGCGCTACCTCGAGGTCTTACCCGATCTGTTAGAGATGGCTATAACCGCAGTTATCACAAGAGTATTGAAATGGCACCTGCGGAGGTGTGCTCAGAGAACGCGGATCGAGTGTTTCACAACTTGTACTGAACATTCAATACTAAATATTAAATGTTATTGAGCAGCACGCAAGATTAACAGCGCACAGTATGCTTTAAGGTAGCAGCCAAAGAAGATATACTTTGTGTCTGTGAGCACCTGTGTGTACACCTGTATGCGTAAGCGTGCTTGACTTCAAAAGGTTTCTCCATGTAATGATCTGCTAGAGGGTGTGGGGAGCCCTGTCCCCCAGAGCATGAGGCAGGCATGGAGGAGACCCAGGCCCGGACATCTAGAGTCCCTCCACAGTGCGAAAGCCCAAGGAGGACCACCGGAGAGGCAACTGCGCTACCTTCCCGAAAAGAACTGAGGAGCATTAGCCAGGTGGCATTAGCCACTGGCAGGGATTGTGGTGGGTGCAGATAGGCCTCCACACCTGGGGGGGCTAGAGATGTTCCCAGAGAGGTGGAGGTGGAGACTTGACCTCACACATTGTCACGGTATGAGTTTTAATGTATCTTTTTGCATTCATTTGTGTTCTGGTTTCAGTTCACCTCATTTAGTTATTTTCTAGGTTGCTGTTTAGTCCTTTGTTTCTTACTTCCTTTTGTCATCTCCTCCTGTCCTAAGTCTCCCTGGTCTGTGCGCCTACCTGTCATTTTTCGTGTCTGTGTGGTTTGTGTCATGTCATGTCTATATCTCCATGTTTCCTGTTTTATTTTGAAAGACACTGGTGTTCTTTGTTCATTGTATTTAGTTTCACTTCTCCTGTCCTGTCATTAGGTTCATGTGTGTCAGCTGTTCTCCCTCATGTATTTGCACTTCCCTGATCATCCCTGTGCATATTTAGTCTCTGTGTTTCATTCTGTGTGTGTTGCGTCCTCTGTGTTTCATCCCTCAGGTCATTTTTTTTCTTCTGTGCAGGTCATGTTCATAGTGTTTATTCAAGTCAAGGTCTTTTCTTAGTTCTTTCATGCATCTGCACCAAATCTTGTTCATAGTACTCATAGCAATAGTCTTCCTACTTTTCATAGTTGAGTCACAGTTTTCTTACTTTTCTGTTCTCTTGCTGCTTAGTTTTTGCACCCTTTGTATCAGCCATAATAAAGGCTCGCCTTGTGTTTAAGTTGTGTCCGCACCTTGGGTCCACCTTCACACACTCTGCAGATCGTAACACACATAGATATAGACAAACTGGCACACACAGACACAGGCATACATTCCCACCCCCATGCACACAAAGACAAATACTCTGCACTCGTCCAACGTGGAACCAAACAGAAATGAACACTATAAACCCATTCACACTCCCCAAACATACTCTATACTCCCAGGTCCAGGTATCACTGCTATGGGGGCAATCAGCCCACAGACCCAGGAGATGTTACCCTTTTCCCTGGGGTGGAGGCAAGCAGATCGCCCCCAGCCTGGCAGCCGCAGGGAGGCCCAGCGTCCCAGACCCCGACCAGACTCCCAACTGCATTTAAAACACGGGAGGGGCATGGTGCTTGCTGCCAGAAAGCAGCAAGCACCATGGAAAGCATTAGGTGTCAGCACGACCCCTCCCAAGAACCTTGGCATGATATATGGCATCCAGAGTACGGCTTGTATATCCAACCTAACCTCTGGGGCCAGTGCCCACCTCTCCAAGCCCTATATGTACGTGTTATGAGACTAAGAGTAATCTGGATGTCTAGGTTGCAGAATAAAATTGAGGAACAGGTAGCCAGAAGAGGACAGAGGAGGAAAAAATAAAATAAATAAATAATCAACAATAAAATAGATGAATCAACAATTCAATACAAATGAAAACTTACAGAAGGTGGTGTCGATGCCACAAACAAAAGGCAGATGTCGCTGGATCAAAATTCCCCACATGTGATCCACTAGGAACTAAACAAACATGGCTGACTTCCTGTCGCTTCCCAAAACTGGTTTTCAAAATAAAACGAATTTCAAAATAAAATTAGCTCACTACAAAGAGTGCCTATATTGCAGTAAAATTAAGAGCGGAACACCCTGGTTCACTGCAGCAGTACGTGCATGTCTGAGGGAGAGAGATGCTGCTTTCCAGTCTGGAGATAAACCCGCTCTTAGAACAGCCAGAGTCAACCTCTCCCGCGCATGCACATAAGATCCAAGCCACTTCCACAATACAAAGTACTCACGCAGTTTATGGCAGGGCATTCAGGCCGTCACACAGTACAAGCCAGCACCAAGCAGCTGTGATGGAGATACCACACTTCCTGAGGAGCTGAACAAGTTCTACGCACGGTTTGATGCACCAAATAACACGCAAGTGAAGAAAGCCCCCCCACCACCCCGCCGCCACTGACCAGACCGCTGGCTGATGTCGTCACAAACATCTTCAACTCATCACTGTGCCAGTTGATTGTCCCAGCGTGCTTCAAGTCCACCACCATCATCCCAGTGCCAAAGAAATCCTCAGTATCCTAACTTCCATCCCATCTCCCTGACCCCTTCATCATGAAGTGCTTCGAGAGACTTGTCATGGCTCACGTGAAGAGCAACCGCCCCTGCTCACTGGATCCGCTGCAGTTTGCATACTGGCCAAACAGGTCGAGCCAGGGATGCTATTTCCACTGCACTTCACCTCTCCCTCTCCCACCTGGACAAGAAAGATCCTTATGTCAGAATGCTGTTCATAGACTTTCAGCATTCAACACCATTATTCCCCAAAAACTGTTTGACAAACTCAGCAAGTTGGGACTGAGCACCCCTCCTGTCAAAGAGGCCTCTGTCTGTCCAAATCGGCGACAACATCTCCAGCATCATCAGGCTGAGCACAGGAGCTCCTCAGGGCTGTGTTCTCAGCCCTCTGTTGTTCACATGACTGCACCGCCCTACACAGCTCTAACCACATCATCAAGTTGGCTGACAACACAACCGTGGTTAGACTCATCAGCAGCAACGACGACTCAGTGTACAGAGATGGGGTTCAGCAGCTGGCATCCTGGTGCAGCGAGAGCAACCTGTCACTGAATGTGGACAAAACCAAGGAGATGATCGTAGACTTCAGGAAGACTCGCTCCACCACACACTACTCATCATCCATGGTGCCATGGCAAAGACTGTTAACAGCATCAAGTTCCTGGGAGTTCACATCTCAGACGACCTCACCTGGACCACCAACACCACCTCTATTACCAAAAAAGGACCAGCTGCACCACCACTTCCTGAGATGCCTGAAACGGGCCAACCTCCCTCCTCACCACGTTCTACAGGGGCACCATAGAGGGCATTCTGACCAGCTGCATCCCAATGTGGTTTGGCATCTGCAATGTTGGTGATCTCAGTAAACTACAACGGATTGCTAAAGCATCTGCCAAGATCATCGGAACATCTCTCCGTCTGCTACAGGACATCTTCCACAAGCGCTCCATCAGAAAGGCCTCCGGCATCGTGCTTGACCCCTCACACATGGACTCTTCACTCCAGACTGCAGAATAGCTTTTTCTCACAAGCCATCAGACTCCTGAACTAGTGATGGTAAATTTGATTCTTTTTACTAAATCAAGTTTTAATGAGTCACTCACCAAAGTGAATCGGGTTTCTTGAGTCATTTGAGTAACTGAGTCAGTTGACCAGAGAGTGCAAAAATGTATATTTTCACTCAAACTTAATTTGTTTCTCTTTTCATGTAAATCCTACTGCCAAGATGAATGATTGTAAAAGAAAACAACTATTTTATAGAGCAAAAAAGAGCTAAAAAAATTCTAAAGGGAACATTTCTTTATTTTTATTTTATTTTATTAGTATTTTCCTTAAATGTGTCAAATATATATTTGTGTCATCTAAATGGTAAATGGCCTGTATTTGTATAGTGCTTTTCTAGTCCCTAAGGACCCCAAAGCGCTTTACACATCCTGTCATCCACCCATTCACACACTGTTGATGGCAAGCTACATTGTAGCCACAGCTGCCCTGGGGCACACTGACAGAGGCGAGGCTGCCGGACACTGGCGCCACCGGGCCCTCTGACCACCACCAGTAGGCAACAGGTTAAGTGTCTTGCCCAAGGACACAACAACCGAGACTGTCCGAGCCGGGGCTCGAACCGGCAACCTTCCGATTACAATCAATCAATCTTTATTTATAAAGCACTTTTCATACAAAAAAACTGTAGCACAAAGTGCTTTACATGGTTAAAAGCAGCCCACCCCACCCCACCCTCCCACTCATTCCCCACACTCTCATTAACAGAAACGTCATGGATACACACATTTCCTCCCCCCCCCACACACACACACTTAAAGAGTAAAATTGGGCTGGGTACGCATTAGCCAAGTGAGGAAACACTATCACAGGGAGCTGTCTGCACCGGGAGCCGGTCACAGACCGCAGCCTCCAGGCTGGGCACACAGCAGGAGGGAGGCAAAGAAGCCCCCCAGCCAGGCTGAGAGGATCCACAGAGCCCTAGCAGCCACGGTCGATCACAGCCCCGGTGCAGAGAGCCCCCTCCGAGGAAACACTGGAGATATGACCTAATAAGAATATAAACAGGATAAAAAGATAAAATAAATAAGAGTGGGATATAATATAAATATAAGTATAAACAGAGTAAGAAGATAAAAAATGAATAAGAATACAATCAATAAATATTAGGTAAAACTAAATTAATAATATAAATAGAATAACAGGATAGAATAAATAAGCATAAAATAAGGTGGGTCTTGAGCCTGTTTTTAAAAACATGAACGTTCTCTGCAGCCCTGAGCTCCTCCGGCAGGCTGTTCCACAGTCGAGGACCATACCACTGAAAAGCTGCCTCTCCGTGAGTATGTGTCCTGACTTTAGGGACAATCAAAAGGCCAGTACCAGAGGACCTCAGGGTCCGCGAGGGTTCATATGGTAAAAGCAGATCTGAAAGATAAGAAGGCCCAAGACCATTAAGACATTTAAAAACCAATAAAAGAACTTTAAAATCGATCCTGAAACACACCGGGAGCCAATGCAGCGATTGTAAAACCGGTGTAATGTGGGCCCGCCCTCTGGTCTTCGTCAGCACATGAGCTGCAGAGTTTTGCAAAAGTTGCAAAGGTGAAATATTCTTTTTGGGGAGACCAGAGAGCAGGGCATTATAATAATCAATGTGACTGGTAATAAAAGCATGCATCAGCATCTCCGTGTTGGCCCAAGAGAGAATAGGGCGGACTCTGGCTATATTTTTTAGATGATAAAATCCAATTTTGGTTACGTGTTTAATATGTGGGATAAAACCAAGCTCAGAGTCAAAAATAACACCCAGGTTTTTCACTTGTAGTGAAGGGCATAGTGACAAGGCGAACTCCCAACTCTGGAGCCACCATCGCCCCAAATGTCCACTGAGCTGTGAGCCAGGGGGCGGTAATGCGCCTTAACATTGGTTACCAACCAAGAAGAAGAAGAAGCTGTGAGCCAGGAGGGAGGGGGTGAGTGAGTGAGTGATTCGTACATGCTATGATTCAGCACAGCAAGGGAGGGAGTGAGTGAGTCAGTGATTCATTCATCTTGTTTGAGCTGTGAGCCAGGAGGGAGGGGGTGAGTGAGTCCTGAGTGATTTTCCTACGCTATGATTCAGCACAGCAAGGGAGGGGGTGAGTAACTCAAATGTGCTGTTAGCATGTTAACTGAGCGATGCTACTGTGAACCGAGGAGCTATTGTCTTGATGTGAGCTTCTACTCAGGGTTTTTTCTTCCAGTTCAGAGCAGAAATGTTTTTGTTAAGAAACTGGCTGTTGTTTTTCCCCCCACAATTTTAATTATAAGCTAGATATATTTCTACTAATGGAATTAGTTTGCTAACAGCAACAGGGATGAGTCAGTGAGTCAGTTGCGCTTGTGAATCATGATTCACGAGTCAGTAAAGTGATTCTCGAGTATTGAACGAATTGAACATCACTATCCTGAACTCACTACCAGCCCTCCCTCTCCTCCCCACCACACACGCCCACACAAACTGTTAACTGACTTTTTTGCACTTTTCACACCACATGCTGCTCTATGGACAATCTTTTTTACTCCGGGTTTACAAGCTGCTACAGTGGTCACTATAAAGCATTCCAAACTGTAAACTGTAAATTCTAATTCTAACGTTTTACAATATATATCTATAGATCTCTCTCTCTCTCTATATATATATATATATATTATTGTCTTCTCCTTTTATATCTATTAGCTTTTTTTTGCACTGATGTAGCCAGAGCCTCGTCGTCTCGTCTCTCTGTATGCTGCACTGGATATCACAACGCAGGAACGGGCATGTAACAGGTTGGTATTGGTTAACAGGTTAATTGGTTAAGTCCCAAGTAAATACTGGACTAGACCATTTACGATATAGACGGGGGAGAAACAGAGGTTTTCTGATCCGTAAATATTTAGATATTGTTTATTACTTGGCAGACCCTGTACGGTGATGTAGATGGAATCCAATTTAATATTTGTTTTCAATTTGTTTTAGTTTCAGATGTTTGTTACTCTCAGTTTAATAATTCAAATTGTATTACTGCTTTTAATATGATATAGGACAATCTTTTACGGTACACAATATGATTTCATTCTTTTTTTTCTAAAGCTTACGTGTCTCGATTAGTCTGCAAAAAGGACGAACAAAAATATGCATATATATTTTCTTGTCAGCCTTATTAAAATGAGCCTGGATAAAATATGGTTGCAACAAGTGTGAAGAAGAAATCATATTTTACCTGCAATAAGTTGATCTTTCCAGCTATTGTAGAGCATCCCTAAGGTGAATGATCGCCCCAGAGCAGCCACCTCCATAACACCTGCAGCCATCTGTCCTGCATAAAATAAAACATCCAAACATAGAAGTTTAAAGACGAGTTGACCATTCAGCTTTATCCATTGTGAGCTTGATAGAAAGGGTTTTAATTCATTTGAAAGCCTGATCCTTAGCCATGCCCACCCAAGCTAGAAAATTCAAAAGCCAGTCTTATATGTTATCATCTATCATCCACATGGGGCTTGCACAGAGTTTCTGTCTGATTTCTCAGACTTTTTATTTTATTTAGTGCTAAGCTCAGGTAAAATAATTTTTGTGGGTGAAAAAAGTAAAAAGCAGAAACAAACACACAAAGAACAAAACTCAGTCACAATTAAAAGCTAGTGAGTAAAAATGTGTTTTCAGCAGGGGTTTTAAAAATGTCGAGTGTTGGAGAGATCCTAATTTGAAGAGTCAGACTGTTCCAAAGCCCTGTCTCCTTTGTTTCTTAGCCTGCTTCTAGGGACAACTAGAAGCAACTTATCAGCTGGCATGAGAGTTCTATTTGGAGTATTCTTAGTTAAAAGATCAGAGAGGTATGATGGAGCTAATCTATTTAGAGACTTAAAAACAAGCAATAAAATCTTAAAATCAATTCTACAATGTACTGGAAGCCAGTGTAAACGAGCCAGGATTGGGGAAATATGGTCGTGTTCAAGACTGCCTGTCAAGAGTCAGGCTGCAGCATTCTGAACTTGTCATGCTACTTGTCATGTGTGGCAAGAAGGATGTAGGACCCAAACACAAGACACTCAGACGGAGGAAATAAACTCAAAAAGGCTGATTTATTGCAGTCCAAAACCTCCCAAAAAATAAACACGCAAAAAACAAACCTAAACTAGAAACTCGAAACTAATGCTAGGCACAAGGAAATATGGAAATGACAGACTAAGGATGAGGATCACAGGGAGCACGAAGACAAACACACAGCATGAAGAGGGTACGACGCAACACAGAGAGAAACACAGGGCTAAAAGACACTGAGGGATAACGAGGGAATGGGACACAGGAGGAGAGCACAGCTGGGAGAAATCAGACATAAAAAGACAAGGGGAAACAAAACTAGACACGCTGACATGGGACTGTCAAAATAAAATGACATGAATACAAGAACTTTCTCAAAGTCAGCAGATGACGAAATGTTCTTCAGATGTTTTTCTGAAATTGCTGTAACTAACTCCCCAGTGTCACCCATTGTTGCCAACCTTTAGGTGGAGGAAATGTAAAGTAAAGCTCGTGACTCTTTGAAAGGGAAGGCACCTTTCCGTTGGGCATCTTTCTTTGCCTTTAGACAATAATTCTGATGGCAAAAGAGCCAAACGGGACAGGCAAAAAAAAAAAAAAAAAAAAAAAAAGGGAAGGCACCTTGCCACTGATGCTGATGACACCTGACTCAAAATCAAAAACCAAGAAGTAGAAGCCTTCACTGTTTACATCAACTAAGTGGATAGAAACACAAAGTTTACTGGGGAAGATACAAAGGGAAAAAGTTTGATTTCATAACAGTAGATGTGGTAGTAGTGGTTGCAGCTAGTGAGCTGTGTGTGTGTTTAGTTACTAATCCCTTTTTACTTACTTTTCAGTTCACTGACTGACACCTGAGTTTTGGGTTTGTTTCTTTTAATGGTGATATTGGCTTGTCCGTCTCTTTTAGTTGAGTTATAATTAGAAAAGTCAATAAAACTCTTTAATTTAACCCTTTTGCCTCTGTCTCCTTTTTCTGACCCGGACACTTTTTGTTACTTTCTCTCATCCCCTAGACCCTTTCAGGGGAACGTAACAAGTAGTAACTAAACACACTCCTCTCCACCGAGTAGGAGCAGAAAACACACACACAGAGAACAACAAATGGCACTCTGGCATCTGAGCTCACCTTTCTCTGCCCTTAAATACTTTTAATTGCTCATGGGAGTCAGCTGTACAAAGGAAAAAGGTGGCACCTAAGGCAAGAGAGATGTTTGGACACACCCACACAGGCAACTTCATATCTATATAGATAGATATATATCTATCTATATAGATATCTCTATATAGATAGATATATAGATATATAGATATATATACCTGTGTGTGTGTGTAACACACGATACTTTACCACTACTGAATGTAGAGAAAGTTAGGATCTTGGGGTTATGTTCTCTAGGAATCGACTAAGGAGCGAATGACACATAGCTAAATGAACAGTCAACATTTATTCAAAACAAAACCAAAAACAGTCATTCAACAGTTCACAACAGTCCATATTTGTCATTCTGTGTATTCAGTTTTAGAGTTCAGAGTTCAGTGTTCAGAGTTCTTTTCAGTCTTTTCAGTTCAGGTGTGTGAGTGTGTGTGTATAGTGTTAATGTTAGTAGTACTACCCGGGTAGTGTATTGTTCTGAGATCTCATAAGCTTATCTGTCAAGAATCTGTCACTTCTAAGTAGGCTGGAAACCTTTCCTGCATTGCAGCTGGGGATCCGGAATCCTGGCTCGCAACTTTAGACTCCAACAAAAAAACCAACCTGCATGGGGCAGTGAACATATTTTACATGAATATCATATAACAACTTAATCAACACTAGTGACCAAATGCCTCTCACTCTTTGTATATAACGACTTAATGCAATCAATAATAAAATTAATCAAAGAACCTTTCAAAGAATCAAAGAAAATTTCCACATCATAGAAATTTAACTCAAATCTCATATTTTGTGAACAGCAGTCACATCAGTCCAATGAATTGAGAGAATGTACATTACTGATGCACACGGAAAGTGCAAAACGTGGTCGCAGTACTATTTAGCAAAAGACTGCTCATATTTATCATTTCATTACAATAAATAAAACTTACCTACTAGCTTCCAAAGAAATATTTCCGATTGGTTTAAAACATTCACAAGTGAAGAAATAAAAAGATAATACAGCACTTAAAAGGAACACATGAAATTTACATTATACTAAGCTAATGATTAGCTAACGATTAGCTTGCTATGCTAGCGCAGTTAGTCAACTCACCGGAAATGAACAAAAACCACAAAAACAGAGGTACATCGGCATCAACAAAAAGTGTCCCCGTTTCCCAACAAGCAGAAGAGTAAAATCCAATTTGTGTCTTCACACATAACCTTTTTCTTGAACAAGGATTAAAGAAAAACTCGGTGAGTAGCTCCGACCAGCATACATAGCCTTAGTGCTATTCTCCTTCTCTATATCAACTCAAGTTCACAAGCACTAAACAATCTCATAGTGCCACGTACTGACATTCTTTGGGAACAGCAGTTAATTTTCATGAGGCAAATTTTAGGTGGGTTACATCCATATATACATATATATATATATATATGGAGTGGGGGAGTGTTTCAGTTATTAATCAAGCAATATGATTCTCAGTGTGGACATTCACAAGTTATCACTTAATAGCTGTGCAACTTTGGGGTGATATTAAGATGTTTTATAACATTAGTTGTTTTTGTGAACACAGTGTTCCAAAGGAGGGAAATGGAATGGAAATGTTTAACCCATGAGATAAGGAGTGGTTGAAACTGTTCTTTGTGTTTTGCTTTTGAAGCAGTCCAAGAAGCAACAATAGACACACACACCTTCTTTTGGTATGAACAAACTTGGACATTGTGAAGTTGTGAGCAGATACTTGTCTGCATATTTTATCTGTAATAATCATAAGTCACACTTGCGAAGTGTTCATCTTTCCAAGCATCACAGAACATCCCAATTGTAAAAGGTAAACCTAGGGCAGCCACTTTCATATTAACTGAAGCCAAGTCTCACACTTGACAAAAAAGATCAAAATACATCAGACCATTAGTATTCAGCATTCATGCAGCAAACGGAGTTTTTATTCATAGAACTGACCATCTTTTCTTAACATACATACTTTGTTGTTTGGCAAATATATTAACAACCTTGTTCAAGTAAGAAGAAAACTTGGTATGCGTTTCATTGTTGTTTCTGAAAAGCATGTCTCCTCTAAAACCTATCCCATTTCACTGTTTATTTCTTTTAAAAGAGGCAGGTGGCTTTTCTTTAAAAAGGTAGAACATAGAAAACATTGGTACAAAAAATTATGGATAAAATAGAAAAAGGAAAATCTTGTATTAGTTAAGAGGAGAGGCCCCAAACCTTGGACACAGGGAAACAAAAGGAGAGAAAAAAATAAATTACCTTTAATATGAAGCTCAAACACCAGACAGGCGCAGGCAGGTAGTGAGATGGACAAAACCAACAGGTAAGATATTTTTAAAAAACCAACAACAAAAAACGAAGACGCAAAAAAACACAGAGGCAACCTGGGGATGCACTGGAACTCCCTTTGTTTGGCAATGAGCACTCCTCCTCCCTCTGTTATACATCGTTGTTATGTAACTTTCCATTCTTTGTCTTGACAGTTATTTAATTCCAACCATAAACTGTATTTATTTCCCAAATTGTGTCCATTAAAAAAAAAATAGTTACCCATTAAATGCCAGACTTAATATCTTACTTTGATCAATGTTTAAATCTACACAACTTTTTTCCCCTATGATGTTCAAATCTTTTTGTAGTTTGCTTTGACAGGTTTATGGCTAAGGCTATGCCCTCTCTATTTTTGGTCATTCCACGTGGGTGGAAACCCAAACAAAACACGCAATAAGAGGCTTTAATGCCTGGGTCTCAATCTCGCGGCCCATGTCACCTCTACTTTTGGCTCAAATAATAACATGAAGAAACATTTAAAAAAAAATATTAATCAAAAAATAATTTAATATGAAGGCAATAGGCAGAGTGTTACAGGCTTAGCCCTAAAGAATGTAGTCCCATGGGCTATATAGTCTGCAGGGAGAATGGACTGCCATACCCGTTTGTGTCTGTGAGCGTGAGGGAGGGAGAAAAAGGAGAGTCAAACAGTACGAGTTGTCACCGAGCAGAAACAGGAGCTGGAAGCATGTAAATATAATAATAACCACTGCAGCCAAAACGAGTGCCTGACGAGCCCAATTATAAGTAAGCTATTGAGACTCGACTGTACACCGTGTTCGTGTTTTCCTCCGAAACAATAAGTTCCGTTGGAGCAGCCTTTCAACGCCTCTCTCTGTCTCTCGCTAGCAAAGTTGACCCAGACAACAAAGTAAAGCTAGTTTTCGGCTACGAGCCCGACACGAACCCAACGTATTAGCCAGAGGTCCCTTTACTACAGTTCGGAGCTGCGGACCTGTTTTATATATGCGTGAAACAGTTTTCTATACGAGATCACTGCATAAAAGTGCAGCCTTACCTAATGTCCACCCTACTGTTACTCATTTATATTAAGATTTAAAAATCTAGTTGGTATTGGTATGGCGAGTAACCTTCAGTAATAGTGATAAATCACACATCAATAGTACATTCATATAGTTGTTAAAAGTATGATAATAATCAGGGCTCTAGAGTGCGACCAATTTGGTCGCAAATGCGACCAAATTTTTCAGTGGTGCGACTAAAAAAAAATATTTGGTGCACCGGTGTGACCAACTGTTCGGGTAACAAAACAAAAAAAACTCTGCAACTCTCCGTGTGGTCAACAACAGACACACATTATGCCCCTATCATGGACTAAACCAATCACAGATAGTCAGGGGCGGGACCTCTCTGATTGGCCATGGTCCAGTTGAAAGTGCAGGTGAAAGAGAGAGGTGAGTAGCTGGAATAAATTGATATCGATTCATTAACGGATTCCACACAAAGACGTAAACACAGTGCGGACCCGACGCATCAGAATCAGCTTTGTCTTTCTCGGCTTTCTCACCCGACGGCCCGTACATGGACACGCTGTCGGAGCTCACCGAGCCCACCGTCCGCACTGTGTTTACGTCTTTTTGCGCTGATTCTGAGCTGCAGGTTTTGTCTCTCTCCAACCAAAATTCACCGAGCCAGCATCAAAAGAAGC
The DNA here is from genome assembly GCF_001858045.2 of Oreochromis niloticus. NCBI lineage: Eukaryota > Metazoa > Chordata > Actinopteri > Cichliformes > Cichlidae > Oreochromis > Oreochromis niloticus. The sequence continues at coordinate 58,156 of NW_020327642.1, forward strand.
AGCAAACTACGCTTCACATTTGATCATGTCGTCATGAATTCCCTCTGACTTTTGCTGTTTTGCTTCCACCACAATAAAATCACACTTCGTGCACAGCTCTCTCTCTCTCTCTCTCTCTCTCTCTCTGTACTTCAAGAACAGTTTCCCGTCTCAAATCTCCGTTTTCTGCATTATTCATTCGCTTATTACCCACCAGTCTACCATTGTTTACAGCGCTGTCGGCCGCTGTCTTTTTCTTTTCTTTTTTTCACTGAAATGACCTCGGACAAGAAAGCCTACTTTCTGCTGTTCAATACTGAAGAAATGTAAACTTTTTTTAATTGTGCAAAATTACAGAATATTGCAGAATATTTTAAGGTTATCTGCTATAAAAGGTCAGATCAGAAAAATCTCCTTCGTGTTTTTCTGTGTTTTATTCTCAGTTACTTTGACACAAAGGCATCTGCTGTGATGTTCACAATTCTGATGAAGTCTCACATGTATCAGTACTGATAAATGATCAGAATTATAATATTTCTGACTGTCTGAGACAAAATTGAATCGAATCAGGACTTTGAGAACCGGAATCGAATGGATTATAGAAATCAGTGATGATACCCAGCCCTAGTGAGCAGCCTAGGCCTGAGAGAAGTGGATGTAGCTGTGGGTAATAAGAAAAGATGAAAGAACTATTGATACCTTTTTTGTTAAGCTAAGGCCTGATCCGTCTGAAATTCATAGCCAGTGCTCTGACACGGTGCCATCAATCTTTGAATGCTGAAAAAGCAGCAGTGTATCCAGAAAACACATTATATGCTGCAATAAATGCCCAAGTGTCCCCTCTCCCCACTGCCTTTCAGCAGCATGCAACAGCAAACAGGTCGTCAGAGGAGGCCAAGATCATGATTACGTTTAACATTTTCTACATTATTGACAAAGCACTTTAAGCACAATATTGTTAGTTAATAATTTAGAAATGAATATTGTCTGTATAGTCTGCAACTTCCCCCCCAAAAAAGCACCTAACTTGAGTGCGCCTAACTTTTGTGCCGGTGCGCCAATGGCAAAAAGTTAGTCTAGAGCCCTGTAATATATTAAGTAATCCAAAGTATTCAGAATACGTTACTGTCATTGGGTAACGTAACGGAATACGTTACAAAATACATTTTGGGGCATGTAATCTGTAATCTGTAGTGGAATACATTTTAAAAGTAACCTTCCCAACACTGTATGTTATGCCTTACAATAAGAAGTAATTAATCCTACTTGGCATTTTTATGACTTTAAAATGGGATGCACTGCCAAATGTAAGCTATGGATTTTACTAATTGGGGGTTTCTACACCTTTGGACTGTTTGTGCTGTCAAAGTGGCCCACACATCAAAAATAATGAACAGGTGCATCTTCAGATCAGCCAGATTTTACCTAACATAAATCACAAACCTTTCAACATAGGCTATAAAACTGTCATAGTTACCCTTTAGTATAAATGATCAGATCTTAAAGAAACCACTATGCATCAAGAGGTGTTCATGCAAAAGTACTGTTGGATATAAACATAGATAATAATTGACCAAAATACATTGGGCACAAACAATTATGGGTAAACTGCTTAATATTGTAATTGCAATACATGAAGCACTCCAGGATAAATGTATGGCAATATATATCATTTCAGAGTCATAAAAGAAATTCCTCACAAAACTGACAGCAAGGGAACAAGTAAACAGACCAGAATGCATGAATTTTGGGTAGGAAAATATAAGCTTCAGAACATGGGATTCAGAACATCAGAACATTTGAATTGTAAAGAACAAATAAGCCCTTTTACTATCTGGTTTTGTTTTTAGCAGAATGACTGCAGTCTAAAACTATTTGACTGAACATCCATGTGACTGACAGCTGTGACATTTGAAATGAAAAGAAAAGTTGTACTTGCAGGGCGGATGTGAGCACACTGTAAAATCTAATTAGTTCCCAGAACTTTACAAACTATGCAAACTCGTTGCCTCAAAAAAACTAAGAAAAGCTTACTTAAGATGAGTGTTAGGAAAACGTCTTCATTGCAAGTATGCAGTACTAAGAATAGTTTGATGTTTCTAACTGTGCAATACTAATTGTTTACCCACTGACAAACATTTCAAATTCTACTAAATTATAAAACAATTTGTGGTAACTTATTTTTAATCACACTATGTTTTATCATTTCTAGTACAACACTTATATTAATATAACACTGTATGCAAGTATGATTCAAAAAGGAATAATTAACAACACGTTTTTGCAATGATGTTAAAATCAGCCCAACTTTTATTTTCAAATGCAAAAAAGTATAACAGCCAACATACTGGACACTGTTCTGCTGAACAACAAACAATTATACTGCCATCATTGTTATAATCTTACAATGAAACAAAGTCTCAGATTTAAATATTCTGAAACTAAGTTTAGGCTTTCCAAAACTTTGTTTTGTACTTACATTACTTATATAATCAAAATAAAATGTATTCATTGTTCAGTCACAAATGCAGTCTCTAGTTTAAACAACACATTTGTTTTCCATTCCATCACAGGAGCTGGAATGTTGTAATATTTTAAGGTTGGCTTGTTTCCAGTCCAGGCATTACTGCCTGAATGACTGTCATGGATCGAGGTGATCCAAATGTAGGTGCAGAAGAAAGTCTTTAACTTCCCTTCAGTACAGTGGCAGTGGATGTGGGTTGGAGATGCAATGAGCTTGAACCTGCAGGCAACCATCTTCACTGACCACACCATCTGTGACATAGGACTCATCTCTCCTGTTGTCCTGCAAGCAAACAATCAGATTCTTTAAAACACCAACATATTTGCTTTCTTAAAACATTTTTTTTCTGCATTTGCTATAGAACAAACCCCAATTTAGACAATCTCAGGCTCCCTCCCCACCTGAGAGGGGACATTAAATGTCCCACACACATCTTACGATGAAACAAAGTCTCAGATTTAATTATTCTGAAACTAAGTTTAGGCTTTCTACAACTTTGCTTTGTAGTGAAGTGTCCCATCACTGCAGGTGTTGCCCCAATCCATCTGTCAACAACAACAGAGAGCAGTCATATCTGCAGTATTAAGAGAAGACAGGAAAAGATCAGTAAAGAAACAACAAGCACAAATGAAACAATAAGTAAAACAGGTTGATCTAAAGTATGATTAAAGTTCAGCCTGATTAATATAAATGTTACTGACAATTACTAATATATTGGAAAACCAAAATACTTACCACTCAGTTGATGTCTTTCTAGCCAACAGCTCCTTTTGTAGACTTGTAAGGGTTTGATGTAATGTGTGGAGTGCTGGTCCCCAGCCTCAAAGACAGGAAGAAGCAAGCAGAGGGAGAAAAACCAGAAAATTATTTAGACGCTGATATGATCCTCAATGGCTGTGCAGCCGTTATAACTTACAACACAGAATGTTAGTATAAACCTCATACAACCAAATTAGACTAACACATATTGGCACGTTCAGTTTAGGCCTAAAGAGAGATATGTTTAAAAAAAGCAAAATAATATTACTGTTATATACATGTAATTAAACAGAAATGTTGGTTAAATATAAAAGCAGTTTATGTTGTTAAAGAATGGCTAAATTTGACATTAATAGATGTCACAGAGGTTCAAAAGCTGCCACAAAGCATTAAAATAAATCCATGTTATCCAGTCTTTAAGTGATGACGTACCTGAATCCTGCTTCCGGGCCCAAAGTATTCTAGGTTTATAGCCCTTATTGTGATTTTAACATGTTTTCATGCTTTGTATCTTGTTCTATTTAATCTCAACAAGCCCCTAAAAACAGTCAGTGATCACTGTTGGCCTCTCTCAGTTTTTATTACCGCTAATTATTTTAAAGCTCAGTTTTAAAACTTACGATGTAACCACAGATCAGCCCATGCAGCAGTTTATTAATGACTAACCTCATATTGTGGATGTATTATCTCAGTTGTTCTCCTGACTGAAGTTTGGTCCGTTTACAGCATCCTGCCATGCGATTGCATTTGTTCCTAACCATCGGGAACCCTCACATTAACTTTTATCACATTCGTCCTCCAGCTTCACTGTGGTAATGTTATGCTAACATAGCTGTGTCACTAGCGATCACGTGGCATGTCATTATATACCAGCGAGCCAAACTTCAGTAGCCCTACAAACTTCTTAATTTTTTCCAGAAATCTCTCAGTCAGAACATGGGTATATCATGTTTAGGTGGAAACTAGCAAGCTAACTTTCTGCTAACTTCTAACTCCATTAAATGTAATAAATTCTGTTTTCATGGATGCCTGAATGTTAAACTTAATCGTTACACCTGGTAAAGCAGCAACGCTGCTCATTTTATTAAAGATTAAAGAATTTAAACAGTTTTTTAACTCTCAGTAATGCTGCAGTGATCGTTTGACTTCGGGACCTGCAGTGGAGTTTGGCCCTGGATGCGGCTAATGACATCAGACTTAATGACCGGATAAAGGTTTATATGGATTGAAAACAAGCCCCGCCCCTAATGGCTGCACCTTCCGAAAAGGTTTTGTCTGGGCTCTTTATCTAGTAGCTGCTCACTTTTCTATTTCAAATAATCAACAGAAAATAATCAAATAATCAAATAATCAAAAACCAGGCTTTCTGACTAAATACTGTATTATTTAAAAAGAGAGTGTGATGTTCAACAGTGAGTTCTTATGTTTTTATAATACAGGGAGAGACAGCTGAGATATCTGACAGAAGGTAGGCAACCACCACATGTGTCTTTATAAACTCTTCTTGGTTCTTATATTTATTATTCAATTCAATTTTATTTATACAGCTCAAATCACTACAGCAGTAGTGCTTTATATTCTACGGTAAACCCTACCCTACACCGTGAGTGAAGAAGAAACAGTGCATAACAGCAATCATTATTTAAGTTTATATCAGAAATGGATTGGCTGAAGGCTTGGTTGATTTCCAATGAAATGACCCAACCATTAAAACTTTAGTGTTTATTTGGGCACATTGTTCAAAGGAGGGAAGTGAAAATGACATTTTAACCCATGATAAGGAGTGGCTAAAACTTTGTTCTGCGTGTCTTTGTGTTTTGCATTTGGAGCATTTAGAAAAGTGACAGCAGACACGCCCCTTTTTTGTCAGGGATGAAGAAACATGCTGGGGCAAGGTACAGTTTTGTTTTTTTCATTGAATGCCTTTAAACTGTTAACGATAAAGATGCTTTGTTGATATGCAATGTCCTCGTTTGCAGAATGACTGCATTCCAATGTGGGTGTGACAGACAGTTCTGCCTTCTTCAGTCAAAGCTGATTTTTGCTGTAGTTCCTTATAACAGCTTAAAGCAAACTGGGCATGTAGCTGTTTGAAAAGAGAGAAGATGCTCTGAACACTGCACACAGGAGTGGAAATTTCAAAAACAAAACCCACGAACACATACATTTAATATGAGGTTGAGACAACAAACAAGGGAAGACTAAACCAAAGGACAAGACGTCCTTTGGTTGTAAAAGTCAAACACAAGATGCAGGAAGAGTATAGATTGTGGTAAAACTAAATGCAGGACCAGTGACTGCAAGGGAACAAGAAAAAGAGACAAGAATTCATGAATTTACTGTAGGAAATAGTAGGCTTCATCTTTGAGCATTTGAAAGTAAAGAACAAATAAGCCCTCTCAGTGTTTAGTTTCATTATTAACAGAAGATCTGCTGTGACATTTGAAAAGAAAAGAAAAGTAGTTCTTGGCCTTGAATTTGGCCTGTAGTGGTGTTGTCACAATCCTGGGTCTTATGACCCAGCGTTTTGGAGTTTTAGTTTATGTTCATGTTTATGTTTAAGCCCTTTAGGTTTTCTAAGTCCTCTCCGTGAATCGCTACCTTATCGTGGTGGAGGGGTTTGTGTGTCACAGGGATCCCAGGGGCTATGTTGTCTGGGGGCTTTTGCCCCCTGGTAGGGTCTCCCATGGCAAATTGGTCCTGGGTGAGGGACCAGACAAAGAGCGATTCAGAAGACCCGTATGAAAAGAACATCGAGGGAACAGTTTACCCTGCCCGGGATAGGGTTACCGGGGCCCCGCCCTGGAGCCAGGCCCGGGAGGGTGCCCGAGGGCGAGCGTCTGGTGGCCGGGCCTTAGTCCATGGGGCCCGGCCGGGCACAGCCCGAAGAGGAGACATGGGCCCATCCTCCCGCAGGCCCACCACCCGCAGGAGGCGCCATAGGGGTCGGGTGCATTGTGTGTCGGGCGGCGGCCAGGAGCGGAGGCCCTGGCGGACCGATCCCCGGCTGCCAAGACTGGCAATAGGGACATGGAATGTCACCTCTCTGGTGGGGAAGGAGCCTGAGTTAGTGCGTGAGGTTGAGAAGTACCGGCTAGATATAGTCGGGCTCACCTCTACGCATGGCTTGGGCTCTGGAACTAGTCTCCTGGAGAGGGCTGGACTCTGTCTCAGTCTGGAGTTGCCCCTGGTGAGAGGCGGCAGGCTGGGGTGGGTATTCTAATATCCCCCGGCTTGCTGCCGGTACGTTGGGGTTTTTCCCGGTGGATGAGAGGGTTTGTTCCCTGCGCCTCAGGGTCGGGGAACGGGTCCTGACTGTCATCTGCGCTTATGCGCCGAGTGGCAGTTCAGAGTACCCAGCCTTCTTAGAGTCCCTGGGGGGGGGTGCTGGAAGGTGCCCCACCTGGAGACTCTGTTGTCCTACTGGGAGACTTCAATGCTCACGTGGGTAACGACAGCGAGACCTGGAGGGGCGTGATTGGGAGGAACGGCCTCCCTGATCTGAACCCGAGTGGTGTTTTGTTGTTGGACTTCTGTGCAAATCACAGTTTGGCCATAACGAACACCTTGTTCGAACATAAGAGTGTCCATAAGTGCACGTGGCACCAGGATGCTCTAGGCCGCAGGTCGATGATCGATTTTGTAATCGTATCACCAGACCTGCGACCATATGTTCTGGACACTCGGGTAAAGAGAGGGGCTGAGCTGTCAACTGATCACCACCTGGTGGTGAGTTGGATCAGGTGGCGGGGGAGGACGCTGGACAGACCCGGCGCACCTAAACGCGTAGTGAGGGTGTGCTGGGAACGTCTAGCAGAGGCCCCAGTCCGCGAGATCTTCAACGCACACCTCCGGCAGAGCTTCAACAACATTCCGAGGGAGACTGGGGACATTGAGTCCGAATGGACCATGTTCAGCGTCTCCATTGCCGAAGCTGCTGCATTGAGCTGCGGCCGCAAGGTGGTTGGTGCCTGCTGTGGTGGTAATCCCCGAACCAAATGGTGGACACCAGAGGTGAAGGGAGCCACCAGGCTGAAGAAGGAGTCCTATCGGGCTTGGTTAGCCTGTGGGACTCCAGAGGCAGCTGACAGGTATCGACAGGCCAAGCGGAATGCGGCTCGGGCAGTGGCTGAAGCAAAAACTCGGGTGTGGGAGGAGTTCGGAGAGGCCATGGAAAAAGACTTTCGGACTGCCTCGAAGAGATTCTGGCAAACCGTCAGGCGTCTCAGGAGGGGAAAGCGGTGCTCTACCTGCACTGTGTATAATGCTGGCGGTGCGCTGCTGACGTCGACTGAGAAAATTGTTAGACGGTGGAAGGAATACTTCGAGGACCTCCTTAATCCCACTGACACGTCTTCCGAGGAGGAAGCAGAGTCTGGGGATGAGGGGAATGACCCGCCAATTTCTGGGGTCGAGGTCACTGAGGCAGTTAAACAACTCCTCGGTGGCAGAGCCCCTGGTGTTGATGAGGTCCGCCCCGAGTTCCTGAAGGCTCTGGACGTTGTAGGGCTGTCCTGGTTGACACGCCTCTACAATGTTGCGTGGAGATCAGGGGCAGTACCCCTGGACTGGCAGACCGGGGTGGTGGTCCCCATCTTTAAGAAGGGAGACCGGAGGGTGTGTTCCAACTACAGGGGGATCACACTCCTCAGCCTCCCTGGGAAAGTCTATGCCAGGGTGCTGGAAAGGAGAGTTCGTCCGTTAGTCGAACCTCGGATACAGGAGGAACAATGCGGTTTTCGTCCTGGTCGCGGAACACTGGACCAGCTCTTTATCCTCTCGAGGATACTTGAGGGTGCATGGGAGTTTGCCCAACCAGTCTACATGTGTTTTGTGGACTTGGAGAAGGCATTCGACCGTGTCCCTCGGGGTGTCCTGTGGGAGGTGTTGCGGGAGTATGGGGTGTCTGGCCCATTGCTACGGGCCATTCGATCCCTATACAACCGTTGTAAGAGTTTGGTTCGCATTGCCGGCAATAAGTCGGACTCGTTTCCGGTGGGTGATGGGCTCCGCCAGGGCTGCCCTTTATCACCGATTCTGTTCATAATTTTTATGGACAGGATTTCTAGGCGCAGCCAAGTGGCGGAGGGCTTTCACTTCGGTGGCCTCAGAATCTCATCTCTGCTTTTTGCGGATGATGTGGTTCTGATGGCTTCATCGGTTGAGGGCCTCCAGCTCGCACTGGAACGGTTCGCAGCCGAGTGTGAAGCAGCGGGAATGAGGATCAGCACCTCCAAATCTGAGGCCATGGTTCTCAGCCGGAAAAGGGTGGAGTGCCCACTCCGGGTCGGGGATGAGTTCCTGCCCCAAGTGGAGGAGTTTAAGTATCTCGGGGTCTTGTTCGCGAGTGATGGGAGAAGGGAGCCGGAGATCGACAGACGGATTGGTGCTGCAGCTGCAGTGATGCGGACGCTGCACCGGTCCGTCGTGGTGAAGAGGGAGCTGAGTGTAAAAGCGAAGCTCTCAATTTACCGGTCGATCTACGTCCCGACCCTCACCTATGGCCACGAGCTGTGGGTAGTGACCGAAAGAACGAGATCGCGGATACAAGCGGCAGAAATGAGCTTCCTCCGAAGGGTGGCTGGCCTCTCCCTTAGAGATAGGGTGAGAAGTTCGGCCATCCGGGAGGGGCTCAGAGTAGAGCCGCTGCTCCTCCACATCGAAAGGAGCCAGTTGAGGTGGTTCGGGCATCTGACAAGGATGCCCCCTGGGCGCCTCCTGGGTGAGGTGTTCCGGGCATGTCCCACCGGGAGGAGGCCCCGGGGCAGACCCAGGACGCGCTGGAGAGATTATATCTCTCGGCTGGCCTGGGAACGCCTTGGTGTTCCCCCGGATGAGCTGGAGGAGGTGGCTGGGGAGAGGGAGGTCTGGGCTTCTCTGCTTAGGCTGCTGCCCCCGCGACCCGACCTCAGATAAAGCGGATGAGGATGGATGGAGGTTTTCTAAGTTCATTTTTTATCATGCCTAGGTTGTTATAGTTCTTTGTTATTAGATTCCCCTTGTGTCCTCCAACCCCTGTTAAGTCTCGCTTGCCCTTCATATGTTGCATGTCTGTGTCTTACGTTGTCAAGTTCAGGTTGTCATGTCTGCGTCTTATGTTTCCTGTTTTATTTTGAAGAGGTCTTGTGTTTCTATGTTCACTGTATTTAGTTTTACTCTTTCCCTGCGAGTTCATTATGTTCATGTGGGTTGTGCTGTTTTGATCTTTGTAGTTATTATTTCCCTAGGTTTCAGTTATGGTTATCATAGGCTTAGTTCTTGTTTCACACTGCAGGTCTTAATGCTCAATTCCGATTTTTAGTCTGCTTGCTCACACTACAAATAAAATGCGACAGCAAACGCACTTTGAAGCCTCAAAGCGGCCCGCATGCGCAAAAGAAGACGTCACACACAACACGCTCTGTTTAGACCCAGAGCAAACAATATGGTTTGACTGATGGCCCTTAATATAAAGACTTAAAAGAAAAAAAAATATATATATATAAAGACTTCGGACTTTACGTTTCCCAATTTTTGCTTTAAGTTATTTTGTTATTTACATAATAATGTAAATAACCTAATAATTAACCTTATTGCTGTTTTAGAGACGAGCGGTGCTTGAAAGGATAGTTGCAGATTCCTGTCAGAATCTGCAGATTATACAGTATAAATAAAATGTTCACGTTTCTCCAACGTTGTCTTCCCAATAGTTTCACTAACATCTACACTCCAGAGCTGATAATTGCCGTCTGTCTTGTGTCAGTGATGTAAAAGACGGATTTAATGCAACCTGACCGTTCAAACAGCAGTCGCTTTCTAAAACATCTGATATGTATCGGATTCAGTACCACATACGAAAGTGACCCAGATCGGATTTGAAAATATCAGATTTGTGCCATTCACACTGTCATACCATCATCGGATATGGGTCGCATAGGGTCAAAAAAATCTAATTTGATGCGCTTTCGCCTGCAGCGTGAACGTAGCCTTAGTGTCCTGTTGACCTTTTTAAGATCTCGGTATTCCAGGCTCCAGATGTGGGGCACTGACTCAATGACTTTGTTGTAGTCAGTCCAGGCAGTCCACAGATTGATCTGTCTGGTCTTACAGTATCTGTTTACCAGTAGCTGGTTTATTGCCTCTCTGGTATTCCTGCCTTTTCCTTTCTGTGCCCTGCTCATGTATTGAGCTATGTGCCTTTCCACCTCAGATGATGATGCCTCACAGGAGCTTTCATGTGGTATTGAGGCAGGTTATTGGCTGGTAGTTGAATAGGAATCAGGCTGTCCAGCCTTGAGTGTGTCTCATCTTCTAACAGATGGTTCATTTGTGCTGCCAGATGCTTAGAGAGTGCAGTCAGCAATCATAATCACCTAACGGTCAATCAGTTATTGACCCCTGAAAGAGTCATAATTACAAGGGGAACAGTACTGTAGCGTCAGAGTTTGTGTTTCTGCCTTTATGTGGTCCATCATTGTCGCTTCTCCTCTTCGTGTGCACCTTTCTGCTCCCTGCTGTCCACATCATCAGAAGCACTCGGTTGGTCAGCCATTCCATGACTCTCATTATCTCTGTGTTAACCTGTGGATGATACGTAGGCTCGCCACTGAACCGTTATCTCGGCTCCTATTCTGGACTGAGGAATCACACTACCAAGAGGCAACATTGCAGATATCGAGGACAGGTACAAGTACCTGGGAATCCCACAGGCAAATGGGAACCATGAAAAGACCCTAATGGTGCGTTCACACCGAACACGATAGACGCGACCAGAGCATTAGGTTTACATATAAAGTCAATGGAGGAGCGTGATGAAGCACGACTGGGGGTCCTGCAAAAATTCAGAAGCGGATTTGCGTCGCGAAAACGCGTTTGACGCGCGAATAGAAATACACGTGTCAGTTTGTGTGGTGCATTTTGTGCATTTGCACATATCACGTCTACCGCTCGAGTTGGAAAAATCTGAACTCCAGCGTCAAGTCTCGCTGCAACAACCAATCAGGAGCCTGGTGACGTGGCTCTGACCTAGTTCAAAGGGGCAGGTCCAGTCAAAGCCCTTCATTCTTCATTCAATATGGAGGAAAGGCTAATCAACGCTGTAGCAAACCACCCAGAGCTGTATGACACCAGCTGCTTTCTGAGAGACAGGAATAAAAAGGACCTAGCTTGGAGGAACATATGTGAAGAGATCGGGCAACCTGGTAAGTTCATTCATTTCTCTTTTGAAATTTTTGACTGACCCGGGAAAGCCGCGCAAAAGCTAGCAAGCCCACCTACTGTCCCGCTATTTTCCCACTGATGTAGAAATACCTTTCCGCTAACAAGATAATGTGTTTATTCAGAGGACATCTGCAGGGGAAAGTGGAAGAGCCTCAGGGACACATACAACAAAGAGAAGAGGAGGAGAAGGAGAAGAGGAGTGGGTCTGCAGCAGGATCAGGGAGGAGATGGAAGTTCTTCGCGGTCATGGGGTTTCTGGACCCTTTCCTCACCCCACGGGAGACTAGCGGCAATATGGTGGGGACCGTGGAGAACATCCCCTCCGAGGACCAGGGACAGTCCGAAGAGGCAGCAGGGGAGTCCCAGTCAGAAGGTATGTTTACAATGAATTAATGTAGGCAGTTAATTTATGTATGTTGTCATACAGAAATATATGTTATTGTTTATTAATAAACCGCACACAGTGGTCCCGCTGTTCATCCGTCACTGACTCGCTTTGTCGCAGATTTTTTTATTGCACAGTACAACTTTCTAGTGATGTGTCGGTCGCGCTCTTAGAGCCGGGTCTTTGAAGTGAATGACACGAGCCGTGTTTTTTTTTTCTTCTTTCTCTCACCCTCTCTATCGCACTTTTTTCCCGCTTCACTGCGCACGCAAGCCTTGTGCTTTGTGCTGGGAAGAGGGGGGAGGGGCGGTAGTTACACTCGCACAGGAACAGAGCCGGAGGGAAAGAGGGAGAAAGAGAGCCAGGGACAACAACGTCACATTAGAAAGGTATAGTGATCATACACAACTATTTTCAGTTGCGGATGATAAAGGATTCAGAAAGTTTATTCATGCAGGCCCATATGACAGAGAATGTGCATCTTCCTTTTGTTTTCATATTTATATTTAATTGTGTTGTGGTTTGCAGTGCTTTGTGTTGTTTCACTTTAAAATTGTTTAAAAGGAAAAAGCAGAAAATTTAAATAGTTAAAAGCTGAAATGTGAATAGTTGGTTTTTGTATTATATAATTTATTTATTACATTTTATGTGGAGTGAATAAATAAAAGTATATTTACGGTGGCCCCAAGAGACAAAGCACGTACAAACTCCAAAACACATACAAACTCCAAAACACATACAAACTCCAATACACGTACAAACTCCAAAGACTGCCATTAGTGGCTAATGCTAATTTTAGGTGAATAGGAATTGGCAGCTAATATTAGTTAATACCATATTTTCTTGCTTTATAACAATGTGAACAGCTAATGCTAAGTAGGTTGCCGTTTTTAGCTAATACTACTTTGAGGTGAATTACCATTATCCGCTTATGCTAACAATGTTTTTTTCTTACTTTTTAACGATATGAGTAGCTAATGCTAACACTATTTTTCATTCAATATTAACTTTTCCCCTGCGATGTGAAGAGTTAATGCTAAGTAGAACGTCATTAGTGGCTAATTCTAATTTTAGATGAATAAGCATTAGCCGCTAATGCTCATACCGTTTTCCTTTGCTTTGTAAGAATGACAGCAGCTAATGATACGAAGTCTACCGTTATTAACTAATGCTAATTTGATGTGAATTCGCATTACTTACTTTTTGACAATGATAGTAGCTAATGCTAATACTCTCTTCCCTTTTTGTTAAGGCCTGATCCGTGTGAGAGAAAGCCCCAACCATCAGACAATCCACTGTGAGCAGAACTTGGTGATGGTGGGTAGTGATGGTGACCCAGATAGCAAAACGACATTGAATTGATGTTGATTTTTCATCCGATCCGTCGTTATGGTCAGGGTTGAAATGCCAATGTTGTAACAACATTGAAATACTGTGGTAAACCGACGGTCTTACTATGGGGACGTTGTAACTGTATAAATGTGTTCAATGACTTTGTTACTTTTAATGATTGGAGAGCACCCGCTTCAATTCGCACTCAATTCAAACTTTACGTTGCACGCTCACCTAACTTTACGTTGCACGCTCACCTAACTTTACGCTGCACGCTCTTGGGGAGGCACGCTCACCTAACTTTACGTTGCACGCTCACCTAACTTTACGTTGCACGCTCACCTAGCTTGCGTTTGCACCTTTTGTCCACACGTAAACTGCGTTTTCGTTAACTGAAAACTGAGATTTTTAAAGACGCCTGCCAGGGTGGATATTTTCGAAAACTCAGTTTTAGCATTTACATGTGGACGAGGAAAACGGAGAAAACGCAGCGTATAAGGTGTGCGCCTATTTTGACGTCACACTGTGCACCACGTTTTTGTCTCGGTGCCATGAATTCCTACAATGGCAGACTTAGACAAAATGCTGTTAATTTTATTATCTTCAGTGCTTAAATGCTTACATATACACACGCAGTTACTGTCCCTTCACACATAGGACTCGGTTAATCTTCTATGAGCCGTCTTTGTATCTAGTTTTCCCTCTTTATTGACATTGGGCACTATTTTTCCTCCTTTTTTCAGATCTGATTTGGTAACTACCATCCACTTAAAAAAATTAACTTTTTCTAAACAGCCCTCACCACTCCACAGTCTTCCCCCCAGCCCACTGACAGCGGGCATCATAATGCCCCGCCCAGCTTCCGGCACCTTTCGCCACTCCGGCAGAACACACAAAACGACACAGCTTTGCGATCTCCCCAGCATGCAGAGTCTGATGTCGAAAAAAACTAGCAAACACTTTTAGCAGTTAGAACAACTTACGGTGCATTCACACCGAATGCGATAGAGGCGGCCAGAGCGTCAGGTTCACATGTAAAGTCAATGGAAAGAGCGTGATGACACGCAATTGCGCGTCCGGCGAAAATGCGGAAGCATATTTGCGTCGCGAAAACGCCAAAACGTGTGAAACGCACGTCACAGCAGGGCATCTGGAGCGTTTGACTCGCGAAGAAAACCACGCGTGTCAGATTTTGTGTTGCATTTTGTGCACACGCGTGTATCGCGCCAAACGCTCGAGTTGGAAAATCTGAACTCCGGCTTCAAATTGTGCCGCAACAACCAATCAGGAGCCTGGTGACATGGCTATAACTAGGTCAAAGGGGCAGATCCAGCCAAAGCCCTTCATTCGTCATTCAGCATGGAGGAAAAGCTCATCAGTGCCGTGGCTAATCAGCCAGAGCTAAATGATGCTAGCTGCTACTTCTACCGAGACAGGAATAAAAAGGACCTAGCTTGGAGGCACATTAGTGAGGAGATTGGGCAACCTGGTAAGTTCATTCATTCTGCTTTTTAATTTTCAGACTGACCCGATGAAACCGTGCAAAAGCTAGCAAGCCTGCCTACTGTCCCGCTATTTTCCCACTGATGTACAAATACCTTTCCGCTAACAAGATAATGTGTTTATTCAGAGGACATCTGCAGCACAACACATCTGGCACAACTTCCTCCCACATTTCCGGTCCACGCGCGTGGAAAGATGCAATTTTGAGGCGCGATGGATTTTTCTTTGTCACGCGTTGAGGTGCGAATGTGCACGCGTCAAATTAGGGGCGTTTGGGGCGTTTTCGCCCGCGCCTATCGCGTTCGGTGTGAACGGACCCTTATACAAAATGTTACACCGTCACTTATGGATATATTAGTTTTTCGCCTCTCACTGCTTAAGCCATTAATCTTTCTAGAATTGTTCTTTGAAACAGATGCGACCTCACAAAAGATATTATCGATGCTGTCAGACCTGACCAGAGCAGTTAACGAACTCCGCCATCCCTGCTGCAATGAATCGGTAGATGCTGGGGTACTGCTTCTGGATTTGCCCTTGCACAAGATTGAGGAGCTAAACAATGCAGAGGCAGCTCTTCAATCACAAGAGGCAAATAAGGCAATGGTGAGTATATAAAGGTTATGTACATTTTGTAACTATAAAGTGTAATAGCTGTCAGATGTGATTTAAATACATAACGACGGCATGTTGATTGAACACACACGCACTTGCATACACATTTAAGACATGAGACACGCTAATTCCATCTCTTAAAATGTGTCTATAGGTGAGCCGCTTTGCCTTGATTGGAGGGACCACACTGGAGTCCGCCGTGTAATGGCTTATGCCATTACAAACGAGCTGGCCTCGGTACTCAACTGGGCAGGGAAAAAAACCAAGGACCAGACAAAGCAAAAGAGGGCATTTAAAGAGACAGCGCTGTGCAGATGCATATTTGGTAAGTTTTACCGTTTATTGTAGTTTTATGAGCCTAAAGTGAACAATAAAGGGATCAATTGATCTCCTGGGTGTGTTTCACATTTCCTATGTCCGGTTTTTGCTATATTACTTTGTCTTTCTTAATAACAAGACTTTCATGTCCGGTTAATCTGGAGATGGAGTATTTGGTCTTCAGCTTGTTTAGTCCTCGGGTTGTAGTTTGTACAGCCCGAGGACCCCATGTTTATTTTGTTTTAAAGGAGACACGGCACACTATGCTAAGACTTATCACTTTTTCCGCTCATAGCTCTTTGGGAATCAAATGCGGCAGTTTGCTGATTTCCGCCTGGTGACTTTCATGTTTATCAGCCTAGGAGTTTACATACTTTCTCCCCGCTGAAGACCGTTAACAAGAGCTTATTCATGTGCTCTAATTCACTTTTTTTGTTTGTGTGTGTGTATTTTTGTCCTAGATGGCCTGACACAGCAGTTAGGGGCAAACTCTATGTCCGAGTTTGTCTGTGCACAAGCAGTCCAGAAATGGCTCCGATGGCTCCAGATCGTATGGGTGGCGCAGGACGCACATCATCCATCCTCATCCCGGAGTAAAAATTACAAACTCATGTGAAACATATAAATGTAAATAGGAAACTGTCTTTTAATAAAGTATTTAGCAAACGAAACATGTCTATTGACCTTTTTTTGTTTAGTTTTTTTTCTCTGTTACATCACATGCAATGCTTTCTTATTTTAGGATATTAATATTGACATGATACATTGTGAGACATTTTTAATAAAAAGCAACTGTGCGAACGAGGTGGAAAATCAACACCATAGCTCAACAGTGTTTCAATGTCAGAATCTGACATTGTTTCAATGTCAACAGTATTAGAAAATACAACGTCGAATCAATGTCAGGTTTCAACATTGATTCAACATCAAAACCTAACGTTGTTTCAACATTAAAAAAGGGTGCAAGAGTGACGTTAGGTCAACGTCACACCTCAACGTTGATTCAATGACATCGCCTGATATTGAGTCAACATTGTTTCAATGTTTCCTTGCTATCTGGGGAGATGAAGCCTCATGATTAACTGAAGCTTTCCATCCAACTGGTCGACTCATGGTTCGAAGCATTGTGATGATTCATTTGCTCTTCTGCGCCATCAAGTGGACGATTCTAGTGAAACAGGCTCTGTGATTATAATGATGTGATGTGTAAACCTCTAAACTGAATAAATACATTGTTTTCATGGTTATTTATCCCAAATATTGTCTCACTATGTCTGATACAAAAGACAAAGTGGAAACTATCAGGACAGAGTTTTGGTATTATTGTGTAACTGTTAGGGCTGGGTTTTGCCACTGATTTCTAGAAACAATTCCGATTCATAAGGTCCCGAATCGATTCGATTCACGATTCGATTTGATACGGGGAAATTTTGCCTCAGACAGTCAGAAATATTATAATTCAGATCATGCATCAGTACATTTCCATATTTTTATATCTATAAAAAGGAAGCTGACACTTGCGAGACTTTATCAAAGGTGTAAGCATCACAGCAGATGCCTTTGTGTCAAAGTAGCTGAGGATAAAACACAAAAACGATGTTATATAAATATTCTTCAGTAGATCAAAAACGAAAGAAAACCATTAATCAACATATGAACATTACATGATGCTGCTGAAGTGAAGCATAGCAAAGTTACAGAGGTTTGATTAGAGACACAGCTGAGCGTTTTGCAATAATTTTAAAAAGTTTGAATTTGTTCAGTAGCCTATTGAACAGCAGAAATGAGGTTTTCTTTTCGAAAGTAAGTAAAAGGAAAAAAACAGGCCGACAGCGCTGTAAACAAAGGTAGACTTGTGCACAAGCGAATAATGAAGAAAACAGATTTTTAGACGGGAAACTGTTCTTGAAGTGTACTGAGAGAGAGAGAGAGAGAGAGAGAGAGAGCTGTGCATGAAGTGTGATTTTATCGTGGTGGAAGCAAAACAGCAAAAGTCAGAGGGAATTCATGACGATGTTTATGTGAAGCGTAGTTTGGATCTTCTTTTGCAGCTGGTTCAGTCAATATTGTTTGGAGAGAGATCAAACCTGCAGCTTCAGAATCAGCGCAAAAAGGACGTAAATACAAAGCGCAGACCTGCCGAAACATTAGAATCAGCGAGCTGTCGGCTTTCAGCCCCGGCCGTATCCGTGCAGTCGGGTGAGAAAGGCGACATCTACTTGATTCTGATCCGTCGGCGGCTCCGCGCTTTGTGTTTACGTCTTTTTGCAGAATCCGTGTACCTGCTCTCATTTACTGTTTTAGCTGTTTGGTGGTTGTTGAAATTTTGTGAGGTTTAACCTGAGATTCTGGCGTTTCGGGCAAAATAAATTTATATTAAAAAAGTCGATTCAGGATTTTAATGAATTGATATCACGTTATCCAAGCTAGAATCGATTTTAATCGATAATCAAAACCCACCCCTAGGGTGGGTAACTGTGTAATCATGCTTATGTACATCTGGATAGGGAAGGGCTATGATAGCTGTGTGGCGCTTCACTTTTTAATAAACTAAAAGACATAAATCATGTTATAGTATCTATAGTGTTGTTTATTTATATTATGGTACTTATCGTTTGTGATATTTATTACTGTATGTGTTGGGTCTGTGTTTCCACATGCCCCGCTAGTTTAGAGACTTATTCCTCATGAAGAGCGGAAAACAAGACAGAACATCTTCAACCGGCTTTTTAACTCACTAACGAGGGAAGTTTGGGTCAGAACCAGCTCTTGGAGCTCACGCTCCTCACCTGACTCCAAACCCAAATGAGTAGCTGTCCTCGTAGCCTTTTTATTGACATGACAGTTACAATACACAATACAACACAAATGGTAAATGGCCTGCATTTGTATAGCGCTTTACTCAGTCCCTAAGGACCCCAAAGCGCTTTACACTACATTCAGTCATTCACCCATTCACACACTGGCAATGGCAAGCTACATTGTAGCCACAGCTGCCCTGGGGCGCACTGACAGAGGCGAGGCTGCCGGACACTGGCGCCACCGGGCCCTCTGACCACTACCAGTAGGCAAACATGGGGTTAGTATCTTGCCCAAGGATATTTGGCATGCAGCCAGTATCTTCAGTCTGAGGGTTTGAAGTTTCCATGTCTGTGTGATGTGTGGTGTGAAGGCTGCTGGTTAAACTGGGACTCACTGTTTAAAGCACTGAGTGCTCATAGAGAGATGCTCCATGAGTCCCAGTACAGACTACAAACATGGTGGAAACTTAGCTTTGATATCCACACACTCTGCACGTCTGTGAGTAACTGTGATGAAGATGTGCAGAGATCTGTGTACAAACAGGAGAAAGACTGTAAAGACTCTGTGCTTCTAACAGCCTCTGTTAACATATGTGAGGCTGTTTGTTGTTGTTGCCATGGAGCTTTTCACTGTTTGGGTCAGCAGGTCATGTGATCAGGTTTGTTCTGTGAAAGCTTGACGATGGTTCAGTGTCAGGGGCGATTCTAGGATCAGAGCTTTGGGGGTGCTGAGCACCCAGAGAGCTGCCCATCCAGGCAAGGTAAACTTTACTCGTCACGATGAGACTTCTTCCCTGTCTCTGTTAGTCCCTGCATCCTTAAATGTCTCCAGTTGTCCCGAGTTCTCTCTGACTGTCTCCTTGGTGCATTTAAACCCCTGTTCCTCCCTGTCCTCATCGTCTGTTGTCTTCATCTCCGCTATCAGTCATCATAATTTTACCCTCTCTGTGCAAGTCTGCAAATTTCTTTATTAAATCATAAGATTCTTAAATTCATCAAGTCTCTCTGTGCCTGGGTCCTCGTCACAAAACATGACATCACTGTTTTGTACATTTTAACACAATTTAATCCCCACATTTGTGAAAGAAAAGCAAAACACTTTTTTGAAAAGTTTGTAACAAAACCATCAAATCTGATAAAGGTTATTTAAATGCTGCTAAATACTACTACTGCCAAAGAAGAATGGATTGGAATTAAAAATATACATATCCTAACCCTAATTACTGCGGGAGAATAATGAATGATGCACATAGTGAGTAAAAAGTAAACTGAGTGCATTTTTTGGACAGAGATTCACTTTTAATGTGTATGTATAATACAATACAGATACATAAACATACACTCCAAAAATAGAAGAGTCCTTGAAATGTACAAAATATTATTAAAAAATTAGAAAAATGGAGACACCTTGGCCTATGGTACAATGTATACAATGTATGAAAAGATCCTTACTGCAGATACTACTATGGCCCTGCAGATTTTTTCTTTTCTTTTAACCTATGTCGCCTCACCTTGAGGTTGGTAAATCTGTCCATCACATTTTGGTGGTCAAGTCTCTCAAGCATCTCTTTCTCAACTGACATCACAGCCAGGTGCTGGAGTCTGCTTTGACTCATGGTCCTTCTCAGCCAGCTGACTCCAAGCACTAAAAGACCTTTCACAGCTACAGCTGCTAACTGGGTTTGTTAGGGCAACCTGAATAACAGTTTTCAGTTTGGGGAAGATCTGATTATCCAGAAGATTGTACAATGTTAACATATCTGGAATGGCACCAGCCTCACTCTTGAGCTTCAAAAAGTTTTTGGCAACCGTGACTTCCTCTGACTGAAGCTCAATATGATAATGCAGTGCCAGGCTGACAACCCAGTTTGCTTTGCAGATTCTGTACAGCAGCTTTAATATAGGGAGAACACAACTTCCAGATTGTATGAGTAAAACTAGTTGTTTTTTTTCTTTGCCAGTTTAACAGTTTCTGTTTTGCCTGTTAGTACTCCCTGCCTGTTCTTACCTGGTTCTTCCTGATCTTGTACTTTCTCCTCACGTTCCCCTCTTTCCTCTCTCCCTCTTTGGACTGACAATCATACACAAATAGATTGTATTCAATTAGATTTAAAAAAAAATATTATTAAGATCACTAATAAAAAAAAGTCCTCTCTCAGTGTACTTTCAACCAAAAGGCAAATAACCAAACCACATGTACATCTAATAAAGGATATAAATATTGAAACACTGATCCATCATTATCCTTTATTGATGGATCATTTGTTCTTACACTTTTACCTGAATGTGGCTCCTTTTTTTGAAAAAACTTCCTCATATCCATTATGAACCTGGCTGTCTGTCTGTACACAAACACACACACACACACACACACACACACACACACACACACACACAACAGGAGTTGTAAGGTTAATGGGCATCAGTCAGTTAGCTAGTTAGTACCTTGGGTTCAATATGCACGTATGATAAAATAACCAGTTTCTCTCATTGCATTTCAAACAGGACAGTGGTAACAACAGCAGACTACGGATAATGTTAACTTTTAGATTTGAAATAGGCTGTATACATTTCAATGTGAGCAACAGGACGGCCAAATATCGCTGAATTTACTACAGAGCAGGACGGATTGTAGGGTAGCAAACATAGTCGGGAAACACGCTTTCAACACAGCAGGTTACCTGGGTGTAATGTTTTTCAGCTAAAAACAAACATGGTCTGACTCCTACCTAACTATATGCATCCACAATAGGTTTCACAGTTATTTGCCGTGGGGAAGCATGAATAATGTGGGCCAGTGGCTGAATGTGAGCCCACACACTCACACATATGTACACGCACACAACACTCAGCTCAGTATCTTCAACACTGTGTCCATTCTCATATGCTCCTGTGCCTGAGCCGCTCTTCAGATAACAAGGAATTCCATTACATACAACATTAGACAACAAAAATCACATCTGACATCCACAAATAATTCATCAGACTCTGGAATAAGTGCACTTAGCACATGAGAGTCTTGGACTCCGCGATTATTAATGACCACCTCTGTCCCTCTATCTACCTTGTCTTTGTTTAATCTGCTATGGGTTATCCATACATGACACTTTCTTAGCCACAAACACAAACAAAGGCACAATATATTTCCCCTATTGTGGTGCGTCCGCTTCACGTAAAATTGGAAAACTTAATTTTCAATATACAATGGAGGGAATTTCCTGTTTGTTCCCACTGTACTACTCTCAAATATACATCTATCCTAGAACAGCAGCCTAAGAATATATTGTGGCAACCAGCAGCTGAAGGTTAAATGCAGCTAATATGTCCTGTTTTAAGACAGGCACTTATGCCTCCGCTCAGCTGCGTCTCAGGTGTCAGCCACTATAGCCAGAGAAGGAGGGAGGCAAGCTGGAACAAACAATTTTGGGAGGGGGGTACGGTTATCTATACTTTTGTTGTTAAAATGTTCCATCTCAATTAAGTACTGTATGCTTTTTATATTTTTAGTAGTGTGTCACACAAGCAGCAAATATTGTCAAAAAAAAGTAAGAAATCTTTGGGGGTGCTTTGATTCATTTTGGGGGTGCTGAAGCACCCCCAAAATGAGCTAAAATCACCCCTGGTTCAGTGTCAGGGTTTGTTTGCATTCATCAATAAATATCTAAATAAATCAAAGACTCCATGTTTTTTCTTTCATCATGTGACCTCTGCTCATCCATCTCTGTGTGTATCAGGATACATTTAGTTCATAATACACAGAAAAATCAGAGTTATTACCTGTAATAAATGTGAAAGATTCCTGCAGTGATAACCAGGCAGGACTGAAACACATCACAGCTGTCACCACGGTAACAGCACCGTCCATCCACAGGTGAGGGGAGGAGCAAAAAGAGGGACTTTCACCATTTTATACTAAAAACACTCGATTAATGTTTCTAATATGAAACAAATAAGCCCACATTAATGTGAGCATTTATTAAATAATAATAATAATGATTTCCTCCTGATCTCATTTCCATAGCAGAGAAAACTGTGGTGTATATTGAGGTGGAGGGTGTGGTCTATGGCTCAGGTGTAGAGTGAGGGTGGGGTGCACCACAGCAGCATGCTGGGACTGCTGAGGGTGGAGGAGGGAGTGATGATGACATCAGAGCTGCAGCAAAGCAGTCAGCAGCACAGAGACCAGTGAACACACAGTCTGTTCATCTTTGCATAGATACAATATATAGCACAATATTGAATGACAGAGACGCTGTGTGAGCTTCCACAGATACACTGACGTCAGCATCCAGAGTCCTCCTGCTGCTCCCCCCTCAGAGCCCCGTGATCAGCACCAACACATTCAGTTAGATGACAGAGTCCAGCTGCAGCTAGAATCAGCTCTGTGAACAACAGCACAGCGTCAGTGTTTCACACTCAGTGAAAGGAGGAAACAGCAGAAGAACACCATGTGTGCTACGTTTCCCAGGACACACTACAAACTGCACAAATACAGCACGTGGAAGGACCTGGAGCTGCATTTAAAGAGAAAAGACAGCGTGATGTCCTGTATGGACAGGTGGAAGGAACCAAGTCCTCAGCTGAAACACTCGTGTTTGTCCACAGACAGGAAACACAGCAGGAAACAAAGAAGCTGATGGATAACACACTTCCTGTCAGTCAGAATGAGGCTGGAGCCAAACACAGAAAGGTGTTTTTGTCCAGATGAGCCCAGAGAAGAAACACGAGTGTTCACAGACATCAGAAGCTCAGAGAGGTGAAACATGAGGTTGGAGTCCTCGTCAGCATCCAGAAGAGCTGCTGTGAAACCCTGAGTACTCATGACAGACTCTGATGGCACAAACACATCATGATTCAAACAGAAAGACAAACATGGAGCTCCTGATCCTCCTGCATGAGAACAAGCTGACATGAGCGCTGTGTCTGAGAGTGTCTCCCTGTCACAGTGACAAGAACACAGCTGCTGCTCACAGTCATTAAACTGACCTGAGGTCAGCTGCTAGGACGTCTCTGTGCTCCTTACATATGAACCATGTGACCTCACATCAGTGCTGTGGATGACTGTAGTCATAGAAGAGTAGAGCTGTAGCAGGTGGTGTGAGGAGGAGGAGGAGGTGGTGTATTCTAGTTAACGCAGTACTGAAACACTCCAGCAGAGGGCGCTGTTAAGTCCTTATTGTAACACAGTTACTGTGTGCAGTTATACTTCATACATAATCTGCACTTATTTCAATCAGACATGCTGTCAGTCAATGATTGGTTTCTATTGATTCTACTTCCTGTTGACTAGTTTGATGACAGTGAAACAATCACAGCTGATTGTGTGATGATGTAAACTGTCACTGTTACATTCAGTGTGTGTGACATCATGTTAGTGCAGCTGATAACAGCCTGGTTATGATGCTGTTAGAAACACATGAACGTGTCCATAGATCAGTGTGTGTTTAACATGAGAGCTTCAGCCCTGCTGATGTGTTCAATAAAGACATGCAGGAAAACTGATGAGACTCTGAAATAACTCTTTATATTTATAATGTAACTCTGCATCAAAAGAACAACAAAGGATCCCAGACAGGTTTATGTCAACAAAGACGATTCTGATGTTTCTGTGTTTCTAACAGTTTGACATTATTAGTAAACAGACTGCAGTGAACAGGATTTATAAAGAGCTTATATATAAAGATATGACAGCTGTTTGTTGATCACTCTGTGTTTGGACCTGATCAGTCCAGCTGTTTACTTGAAATATGTTCATTTACCTGTTCTGTTATATTTATGTTCTTGTCTCTGTTGAAAAACACATTTTAATGTCCCTCAGATTTTTCTCCCAGATGAATAAATATAAATGTCAGTTTTGGCTGGCGGTCATAGGTTCTGTCCAATAATATGACGCGAGACTGGAGTAAAAGACATCCATGGATTGGCACTTTATTAAAGAAGGATGATAACAGCACAAAACACTAACCACAACTAAACAAAATGGCTTCCTTTTATACTCTAGGTGAGCATCCGGAATAGTCCAAGTATGTGGGTTAACTAATCAAAATGAAAACATAACCCTCCACACAAACAAACATACAATAACATTAAAGCACATCACAAACATATACATATTTCCAACACATACTATAAACAAACCAATAACATAAGCTACACTGATTACTATATAAATTAAAACCCTCTAACCATACTCCCTAACCTGGCACACTGGTCTGCTCCAAGAGCTCTTAAACAGGTGATTGAGCCACTTTCACTCTTTTGCTCCACATCCTGCAAGAAGCAACCCGGACAGGTGAGTACCTTTATAAGTTCTCATTTCACATAGATTTAGGTTATTGTCAAATGATTAACTGTAAGCAGCTCTAACTTTGGCTCTTCTCTGACACAGGTAGGATGGCCAGTCCCCCTGTCTCTTCACCTTCACAAGCTGTCAATTTAATCATATGTCAAATAAACCTAATAAAGACTCCATAAGAACTAAAGTGTTTTTTATTTATTACAGTATTTTAAATACCCAATCCAACAATTAATCACTAACCACACCAACCAGGTAATGAACCCCTGGTCTGCATTACACTCATCATTGATGATTTCAGAGGTTTGGAGTGTGGCAGCATGGTGATGGTCTCCAAATTAAGCAGGAGGTCAGATGATGGGTGTGTTATCTTCTCCACTAAAGACACATGGTAGTTCATAAAACGGCAGTCTCTTTGTGGCATGTAATTATCTGTGCAGTCCAGCACTGATGGATCAGGTTTGGATCAGCAGTTCATGAAGATGGTGTTAAGATGGTGTTTCAGCTGGAGATGGTGAAGTTTGAAGGTTTTCCCACAAAGGAGCGTGTGCCCTGTCTGAAGAAAATACATCTACAAAACATAAAGTGCTTTTAACACCGCCCACCCAGATAAGCCCCAAGTGTTTATGTAATGCTGGTATGGGGTGTCAGTTACTAAATCTAATTAGTTTATCAGAAAGTATGGGCTACACCTAAAGCCCACACTTTCTGATGTCTTTTGTTTATTAGCAGCTGTTTCAAGCTGCTCAGAGAATTCTAACTTGGCCTTTATCCACCCAAACCCACCCAGATAAAGGCCAAGTCAGAAAATGGATGCAGAAACTTTACATTTACACCTAAATCAGTTTTTATACACAATCTGTTAGCTGTAAAAATGTTTTTCTCCACTAAATGTATTACTATCGAAATCTGTGGTAGCTTAAATACTAGTAAAATTAGTAATAGTTAACATACTTTAAAACTTTTGACATTTTTTACCTGTAAACATGATCAACAAAGTCTAATTGACCCAAAAACGTTTGATTCTATAAAATCTACTATAATCAAGAAAACATGATTGTCTGTATTTATTCATATGACCCATAATAAATATCTGAATTTATCAGGGATTTATTTATTTACTATTAAATATTTGGAAAGCCCTTCGAGGAGAAGCTCTCACTTTTTACAGTGTCGAGATACATACACAGTAAAATCAAGTATCAACAAAAAGAGATGACAGTTAAAAATCATGACAAATGCATTTTAAAATAGTAGAATTAGTAATCTAAAACATGAGAATAAAAAATAAATGATGTCAGTTTAATACTTTGTTGCAGCATATTTCAGATCTGAGGTGCATAACAGACAGCAGATCTTCCCTGCTCTGCGTGAAGATTAGTCATAATTTGGCAAATTCCAAAAAGAAAGGTTTGATAAATATTAAGGTAGCTTATGTGTAATGGTCTTCTTAGAGACAGAGCAGGGAAGCCAATTTTTGGGAAGCCATTCATTATAAATGAAAAATCTTGAGAAATAAAAATGAGGTCAAGCAGGGTGTTCTTGTGTGTAGTGGCAGAAGTGATCAGCTGTGAATACCCTCTCGACTGAAACTGCTCCAGAATCTGTTTTCTTCCACTCTGTAACTGGTTCTCATTAAAATCTCCACACACAATTATTGGGTGACAGTCCATTATTTCAAGTGAATCTAAAAGACTTACCAGGTTTTGTAAAACTGTAGTCAGGAGGTCTGTACACAACTGCAATGAGCACAGGGAATGGAGCCTGAACCTGAACTGCCTGAACTGTGAGAAATAAGCTAGGCAAAGAGTGATTCACTGCCTGTGACTCACTCTTTGCCTCTCTTCTTCTCTCCATCTCCTCATTTCATCTATCACTCTCCACTTGCTGTCCATCTGAGAACAAGGCACAGTTTGCTGTTGTATTGATGTGTTATTTAATTATCCACACTTAAAAACTGCTAATGCGGCTAATCCATAATAAATTAATGATATAAAAATGTTATAGAAGCAAAACATTGTGTTTATTAGAGTTTTTATACTTGAATACCTCCGCAATACAACAACTGGTACAGGTGTGCTCTTTGTAATCCAGCTACTGAGGGATCCACTGCCTCACACAGCTCCTTATGTCACTGTTTCCTTCTCTCCTTACAAGGCATGTCTGGACAATGTTATGTAAGAGTAATCCTGTCTCCCCACTCCAACCACTCCCAAGAAAGGCCAGCAACAAAGCAATTAAAGAGGCTAATCAGGAGTTTATTCTCTTCGGATGTGACCAATCCCAAAACAAAATGCAAAAAGGTTTCTAATGTTCCCTATCAGGAAGTCAAAGCAAAAAAAAAGACAATTTTCTAACCTAAGCTCCTATCCAAAAAACAAAAAGGGCTTCTCACTCCTACTGAACTGTTGCAGTGCTCAATATATACAGTGAATAAGAAATTACAAGGAACACTTACAACAAATATTTACATAAGTGCTCTTAGCTCAAACAACAACAACATATCTTAATTACAAATGGCTCACACGTTACAAAAAAAGACTACAGCTCAGGATTTTCACACACATGCTCAGAAGTACAAACAGCTAAGTCTTTGTTGGATGTAGAGGAGACAAGGAGAGTTAAGTGGCTGTGAGCTGGATGTTAAGAGGCTCCTGTCCATTCAATCATACAATCTGGAACTTGGTGCTGCTTTACCCTCTCCACAGCAGCACTACTGATGGTTAGTGGGGCGTGAAGGGTGTGAGTTCTCCTGAAGTCTGTTATGAGCTCCTTACTCTTCTCCACATTCAGGGACAGGTTGTTGTTGCTGCACCACTTGGCTAGATGTTTTGTAATCTCCTCTCTGGGTGGTGAAAACATTGTCCAAAATGTTGTTTCCCTGTGTGGGAAATTTAATGCCTTTGTGCAGTTTGGAAAGCACAGTCTTTGTTGTTGTCCTGCATTATTGAAATCACCCGCTAGGACGAGAGAAGCATCTAGGTGGGCCGTCTGCTGCTCACTGACATGCTGAAACAGTTCATTTAGTGCCTCACTCCTGATGTTGTTATTGGAGCAGGAAGGGAAATAAACAGCTACAAACATATGGCTGATTAAGATGGCAATATTTAGGTTTTTAAGAGCAACAGGCATTTATATTAGTGTAAAGGCATAAAAGCTGTTCAGATCCACACTCCAGTCCAGAAGGTGGCGGTAATGCAAGTTGTTTGCCAACTGCCAAAAGAAGATAGATGAAGAAGGACAAGGGCCAGCCCGGCCTTCAAATTTGGCCTCTGAAGGATGTGGCCTGTGATTGCAAAATGTCAATCAAGGAGGAGGAAGCAGGCCAGCAGCAGGAGTCATCCCAGTGGGTCCGATACAAGGAGGAGCCGTCCGAGGGGGGCCCGTACAAGGAGGAGCCGTCCGAGGGGGCCCGTCCCAGGAGGAACAGCAGGTGTAAGTCCATTCATTAAGGTTCCATGATGAATGTGCATTTGCGGCCTGTCTATTTACTGAATGCAACCCTGTGTTATACATTACTGTGTGTATGTTAGGATTAGAAGTACATGTAGTATTGCTTTGTTGCAAGAGAAAGTGGACATATTTCACTTTCTGTTCAGTCATCGTTTGCCTTTTTGACATTACTTAAAGCAGTTTGATGAAGCACGGGCCCACTTCATCCAAGGAGAGGCCTAGCCATGCGGCTGCATTGCAGATAGCAGGCTGCTAGTGAAAACTTGTTAAGGCCCCATGGGCTTTCTGAGTTTGCTGCTCAAAAATGACATGACATGATATATAATCGTAACAAAGAAAAATGGAAGATGCAATGGACAGGGCAGTGCAATAAAGTTTTCAAAGTCTTCTAAAAGCTTGTTAAAGCATGCTTAGAAAGCTTTGTGAACTTTCCCCGCAGGAAGAAGAGGCTGCGGAAGAGACGTGGTGGTCGCCACGTGAAAAAAAGAGCTCGCATTTCTGTAAGTAACATTTTAATTCAATTCAATTTATAAACTTTATTGATCCCAAAGGTTGGCCCCGAAGGAAATTGGGTAACATCCGTATGATGTTAAATGGCAGGCCCTCAAAGCCCTGAGGAAAGGTCAGGTATCAGGCTTAGGGGTTGACTCCTGTCATATTTTTGACCTTATGAAATCAGGATGCAGGGTCATTTTGTTTGACCACTGCAGCTTTGAGGGGTTGTACAGTGTTGTTTGAGACCATGCTGGAACAAAAGTTGTGGACAAGGTTGGGCGATATGTAAATGTACAACTGACAATCAGTCCAATAAATGACAACAGGCCCAGGGGATTCGTGTGTGTGTGTGTTTTGTTTAGAGGGAATATTTTTCTTTGTTTGTTTTGGTATTAGTATAGCTACTTTGTGGGTGGGTTTGTTTGTTTATTTGCGATGTGCCAAATTGCACAAAAGACAAAATGATATCAGATTGTTGTAGTGGTTTCATTGTGTGGTGTGTGTGTTGTTTTTTCTGTTTTGTTTTTTTTTTAAATATTCCCTGGAAGATGGATTTTGATTTAACTTTTTAATTTTGCATTTGTTGTTTGGTTGAGTGTGTCAGACAGGAACACTGGAAAGGCCTGTAAACACTGGTATAGTGGAAAAAAGAATCCAGTTTTTGTTTCCACATTTTTTTTTTTTTTTTATTTAAATTAAATATTTTGGGGTTTTTTTCTGTACAGGGGCTACTGCCTTTCTTTCTGTTAGGAGTTTGTGTAAATGAGTCACTGCATTTGGGCACACTCTGAGGAGGGTGCAGTTGTTCCGGATGCTTCGGATCGACCCCCTGATATGGTGCTTTTCAATGAGTTTTATTCTGGTTTTTGTTATATCCATGTCTCCTTGGTTATGCGTTTCATGTCTGTGTTGTGTTCATGTTGTCAGGCTTGTGTTATGTTTTCTCTGTTATCTCCTGTTTTTATTTTGAAAGTCTAGTTTCCATGTTCAGTCTGTTTTGTTTTACTTGGACTGACTTGGACAACTTGGACCTTCTGTGTGTTTTAGTCCTCTATTTTCGACTCTTCAGTCTTAGTCTTGTTTCACCTTTCTCCAGGTTTACTTCTTGTTTTCTGTTCAGATTCATGCTCATAGGTTTATGTTATTGTTTTTTGTCACTTTTCATACTTAACCTTAGTTTAGTAAAGCAAGTCCACCAACTTGACAATCCAATGGCTTGTGATCATGAATGGAATAATGTTGTGGGTCCTCAAACTTAAAAGGCTGTTGGCCAGTTCAACTGTTGTTGTCCTGAATCTACTGCGTTTGGTGTTTCAGGAGAATTCTAACAAGGACAGGCTAAGAAATTTCTAGTCATGATATATTTAAATACAAACAAAAATAAAGCCCAAGCTTGCTTTTTGTAGACCTGTACCAGATTGCGCTGAATGAGGGCTCAGGACTGGCTGTCACTGGACACCCTCTTGTTTCTGCTCTAAACCCCCGATGTTCTCTCGGCTTCTCTCTCCTTGGTGTGTCATTGTCTCTGGAATCTGATTTGTAGTGGGTGAGGTGACCTCTTGATGGTCACCTGAGGCAAATCCAGGGTACATGCAAGTACACACAAATTAACCATGGGAATAAGCTGAGCTTTGGTTTCCTTATTTACTATGCTGGGAATTGTTCAGATACAGAAACCTGGTGGAGTGTGTGATGTGCTCCTTATGATGTAGTCTGTGAAAGGTTGTAACAAAGCTGCTAGATGGTTGATAAATAAAGCTCCTTCCATAGAACTGCTGGAAAACTAATATCTTAGTAGTTGGGAATCCTCTGTCATTGGGGATTATCTGCGTTTGGCGGGGGGGGGAGAGAGACTGCCCCATTACTTTCGAAGTACAGAGATGTGACCAATGCTCTACTGCCAACTGACAGTGATGAACTTTGACCTGCATAAGATTGTTTATTTTGATATGTCACTCAGTGATAAATGATCACATGTCAAGTCAGTGGTCAACCCCTAAAAGTAAAGGATGGAGGTCACAGAGGGGAGAAACTGTCAAACATGCTATTACAGTGACTTGGTTTCAAGATATCTGTGCATGTGTTCTCCTTAATGATTTTAAAGCAATGTTCTATAGACAGCTGAACAGTGCAGGTCAAACTGATATGATGCTTAGCCTTTACTGTACATTAGCGCTGCATGATATGATGATGAGTATGGTTAGAATGACTTTTATTTTTACAGGATGAGGAATCTCGCTCTAGTGTGCCTCCACCAGGTAGGGCAGCTGCTCTTCCCCGTGAGTATACACTCTAGCTTTGTTCTAGAACAAAGTGAACATTGAAGGTTTGGAGAGTTTAAAATGATGTTTTTTCTTTTTTCTTGTACTGGAGGTACCTAACTGCAGATTCTTAAAACTAAACAAATTGATGCATTTCATTAGTCTTTCACAAAAAAAAAAAAACTGATTCCTTCCAAGTTCACGAAACATGATTGTTAATACTTTTCAACAACAATGTGAAACTGTAGCAGCAGTTTTGTGCTCCATCACAAAGATTATTCAAAGAGAAACACTATTTAATGGGATTTATTTTAAAAGTTTGGTAATCAAAGGATATAAGTTTTGTTTTTTTTCTATATGTTTAAAGATTTCACATTGTGCCCTCTGTGTTAATGTCTTCAAGGATGGGCAGAATGAATGGTAAGGGCATTTTGAGAACCTACTCAGCACTCCAGAACAGTTTTACATTTAGCTGGATGTCTGGTTTCATCTCTTGCATTGTCAGAGATGGACTGTGGGATTGGAGGTGATTTTGACAGGGAATGTGGGCCAAATGTAATGGGAATGTCTCACAGTAAGTTTTGAGACTCCTTTGAAAGAGGAAGGGGTCAGTATTTATAGGGTTTTGTTTGAAAGTGACTGATGCTTACTTCCACTCGTGCAATGCTGTTTTTTTTTTTGTTTTTTTTTTTGTTTTTTCCTCCCCCCCCGCCCCTCTTCTGTTTGCTCACTTTTATAGTAAGCTCCCATGGAGCCCACGAAATGGTGGTCATTTTGGAGGGAATAACGGCAATTCTTCGCAGCATGACGGCCCATCTAAAACGGATCTGCTCCTGCCGGGACTGCCTCCGCCCCCTCCCCCGAATAAATAAAAAAAAATAAAAAAAATTAAACATTAAACTCTGCTGGTTTGTGAGTCTGATTATTCTGAATTTCCTTCCCAAATTGCCACAATGAGTATTTAAATGAAGCCAGCTAAAAAGTTAAGAATGAGAAAGCATTCGGGTTGAAAACTGAGTTTGATAGAAAATTGAATGTATATTAGTTATTTGAATCAAGTGTTGTAGGTTGCATCTTAATTTGAAAAACTGTCTCACTGTCATAAGTGCACTGAGAGGAACAGAATCCCCCCATCCCTCATGTTTTAGAGTAAAAGGGAAATCCCTCGCTCTAGTAAAGTCATCCAATAAACCCAAGAGACTATTATTGCAACTTGAATATTTAGAAAAGAATATCAAGGCTTTACTCATAATCATCAAGCTAAGTGGGCTTGTGATAACTTGAATGCAGGGATTTCATTTGACCTGATTTTGGGCATGTGTTTTTTTTGTTTTTTTTTTAAATCTAGAAATCAAGGGTCCTTTTTTCTTCTTCTTTCTTTAATGTTAGAAATGAGGGGGTACAGTGTTGAATATAATCAACACTGTAGTAAGATGTGAACTGAACCTCGATTACTGTCTGAGACTTCAACATCAGGAAACACAGTCCTGGAATTCGCTGCAATCGGCACACTAGAGCAACAGTCTGCCTTGGCTGTATGAGCTTGCTGTATTAAAAAACAGTCTAAGGCAGGGCTCTAGACTAACGTTTTGCCATGGTTGCACCAAATTTTTCAACCGCATCGCTTAACACAGCAGCTTTATGTGTTCACTTTTAAAAAAAAAATCGCTTTCCATAAAGACAATACTGATTTATAAATGATTAACTAACAATCTTGCCAACACAAAGTTCCTTTTTTAGAGCACATTTCTTCAAGAAAGATAAGCTACCCTATTTTTTCGACTATAAGGCGCACCATATTATAAGGCGCATAAAGCAAAACCAAACAGTCAGATACGTCTAACTTTTCTCAACTCATTCTTCTTGCTTCCTCCGCTTCCGTACCATTTTGGGGTCCTTATTACACACACACAATACAGTAATATTATGTTGAAGTTCATTACTATTACTCTGCAAGGCTCCTGACTGTCGTACTAAAACATTTTTGACAGATTTCTGAGCACCGTGTACCACATAAAATCTGTTAATGGTCAATAAGCACAACCAGAATTCATACATAAGGTGCAGTTTTGAGAAAATAATAATAATAATAATAATAATGGATTGGATTTATATAGTGCTTTTCAAGGCACCCAAAGCGCTTTACAATGCCATTATTCATTCACGCTCACATTCATACACTGTTGCAGGCAAGCTACGGTTGTAGCCACAGCCCTGGGGCAGACTGACAGAGGCGAGGCTGCCATATCGCGCCATCGGCCCCTCTGGCCAACACCAGTAGGCGGTAGGGTAAAGTGTCTTGCCCAAGGACACAACGGCCAGGACAGAAAGGCCGGGGATCGAACCGGACCTGGCATCCACATATGTGGACATCACATTTTGGGTTATTTAGACCAAAATACTCAATTTTGCTCTACAAGAGCCTGATATCCACTTACGAGGACATTATACTGGTACTGTTCTATTGAAATTTTAAACAAATATCCTCATATGTGGCTCTCATTTTTCTTAGAAACAAAAATCAAGTAAAACAAAAAAAAAAATCTGGTCATTCTTTGCTTTTACATTCATTGAGTCCAAATATGCCCAAATATCAAAGAGAAATCAAAAATGCATGCCGTGGAAGAGTTTGGGTCTTAGGAGGTTTACAAATACGGTACTGAATAAGTTCTTGTGCTTAGCTGATATATTATTTAAGGTTAATAAAGTCAACATCTGGCCTCCGTCTTATTATATAGTCCTTCCATTTCTTCCAATGTGCTACACATTGGTCCCTCTTGTAGTTCACATACGCTGTCATTTTCTTCATCCTGTGTTCTGCTTCTTCTCAAAGAAGATGAAATGATTTATGATAAAAGCTCTCAATAGTGTCATGTCTGAAAACAAACTTGTCCTTTGATCACAAGTATATTCACCTAAAACATTTTGTATTTGGGTGCCTTTACCCCTTCTTGGTGAAGTGTTGCTAATGTCTTTGTTGTCCAGGGTGACTGAGGCAGAGGTGCCCTCCATGTTGTCCTGGGCAGCTGATTAAAGCGTGTGGCTTGGATCATAAGATAAGATAAGATAACCTTTATTAGTTCCACATGTGGGAAATATTTTTTGTCACAGCAGGAAGTGGACAGTGCAAAAGTTATGAAGCAAAAAATAGAATACAATAAGAATAAATACAGCACACAACTGTACAGAATAGAATAAAATAAAATACTATATACAGTAGAATAAAATATACAACTGAGTAAAAATACAATGATGCCAGAAAAGATTATTGCACATGTGTGGGTTTGTGTGTTTGATCAGTTAAAGTCTTTGTTGTAGAGTTTGACAGCAGTGGGGAGGAAAGACCTGTGAAATCTCTCCGTCCCACACCGTGGGTGCCGCAGTCTCCCACTGAAGGAGCTGCTCAGTGCTGTCACAGTCTCATGCATGGGGTGGGAGATGTTGTCCAACAGGGATGACAGCTTAGCCACCATTCTCCTGTCACTCACCACCTCCACTGGGTCCAGAGGGCATCCTAGAACAGAGCTGGCCCTTCGGATCAGCCTGTTCAGTCTCTTCCTGTCCCCAGCAGAGATGTTGCCGCCCCAGCAGACCACTCCATAAAAAATGGCTGAGGCCACCACAGAGTCATAGAAGGTCTTCAGGAGTGGGCCCTCCACTCCAAACGACCTGAGTCTCCGCAGCAGGTACAGCCTGCTCTGCCCTTTCCTGTAGAGGGCGTCTGAGTTATGAGTCCAGTCCAGTTTGTTGTTCAGATGAACACCAAGGTACCTGTAGCTGTCCACAGCCTCAATGTCCATACCTTGGATGTTCAGTGGTTGCAGTGGAGGATGTTTGTTCCTGTGGAAGTCTACTCTTTGGTTTTATTAGTGTTGATCTGGAGGTAGTTCAGCTGGCACCAGTCCACAAAGTCCTGAGTCAGTCCTCTGTACTCCCTGTCGTCCACATCAGTGATGAGGCCGACTATTGCAGAGTCATCAGAGAACTTCTGCAGGAAGCACTGGGTGGAGTTGTGGGAGAAGTCTGCAGTGTAGATGGTGAAGAGGAACGGAGCCAGAACCTTTCCCTGTGGAAACGACCCTGTCCGACACACAGCCCTGAGTTCTCACATACTGTGGTCGGTCAGTGAGGTAGTCCAAAATCCAGGTAGTGAGGTGATGGTCCACTCCAGAGTTCTCCAGCTTGTCCTTCAGAACCGAGGGAAGAATAGTGTTGAAGGCACTGGAGAAATCAAAGAACATGATTCTCACAGTGCTTCCAGCGGTCTCCAGGTGAGCGAGGGAACGATGTAGGAGGTGAATGACGGCATCATCCGCTCCAATGCCAGGCTGGTAGGCAAACTGAAGTGGGTCCAGTGATGAGCTCACCAGGTGCTGAAGCTGAGCCAGGACCAGCCGCTCCAGGGTCTTTATCAGGTGGGATGTCAGAGCCACCGGCCTGTAGCTGTTGAGGTGTGAAGTCTTTGGCATTGGTACAACACAGGAGGTTTTCCAGAGCTGTGGGACTCTTCCCAGCCTCAGGCTCAGGTTGAAGAGGTGCTCCATCACCCCACACAGTTGGTCCGCGCAGGACCTGACGACGTCAAAGGAGTTTGCGAAGAAAAGCGTCTGGACTTCTTAGGTCCCACACCCGCTTTCACACCTTGGCTCATGTGATTAGAGGATCACCAGGGGGTCCTTTGTCCCTCTTTGAGGGGGATACTCCCACTGGGTTTAAATCTGGGACTCTCGGCCATTTGACCTTAGAACTGAAGAAGCTTCTCAGATGAGAGGTGAAACGTCTTCAAGCAACTTAAAGAAGTCCAGACGCTTTTCTTTGCAAACTCCTTTGACTACGATGAACTGGATGACTGAGAACCTTCACAGACAGGACCTGACGACCCTTGAGCTGATGCCATCTGGGCCCGCTGCCTTCTTGCCATTAATCCTCGTCAGTTCCCTCCTAACCTGGGTGGTTGAGAGAGACAGGCTGGAGCCTTGTGTTGAGTGTGTATTGGATGCTGTTGTTGG
The DNA here is from genome assembly GCF_001858045.2 of Oreochromis niloticus. Classification (NCBI taxonomy): domain Eukaryota; kingdom Metazoa; phylum Chordata; class Actinopteri; order Cichliformes; family Cichlidae; genus Oreochromis; species Oreochromis niloticus. The sequence goes on from NW_020327642.1 coordinate 94,081, forward strand.
GGGTGGGGAGGAGTGAGCAGGGTGAATAGAGGAGGTGTGAAGTGTCTGAGGTGTCAGAGGTGGAACAGCAGCAGTGGGGGTGAGTGAGTCTGCAGCCGATGTTGGAGACTGCCTCATGGCTGAATCAAATCTGTTGAAGAAATGATTCAGTTCATTTGCCCACCTCACATCCCTCCCAGGCAGAGCGTTCTGATGTTTGTGGCCTGAGATGGTTCTGAGGCCTCTCCAGACTTCACCAGGTGCAAGCTCTACTGAGAGCAGTGCCTTCAAATCAGGAGACCAACAAACCTACAAAGAGGCGTCTAATCTAAAGGCATCAAAGAATCCAAACGCAGATTCAAACAGCGCATCGAGGAACACTTTAACACAAACCACTCCAGAAACATGTGGCAGGGATCAAGACACTCACTGGCTACAAGGACAATCGCACACAAACAAACACATCACCTCACCTGACACCATAAAGCAGTTCTTCGCCCGCTTTGAACAACAAAACAGTGACACCAACACCTATCCTGCGTTACAGAGAGGGACGACGCCCCCATCCAGCTGGAGCAGCATCAGGTCAGAGCCACACTGCGCAGAGTCTATGCGAGGAAAGCAGCTGGTGCTGACGGTGCAGCCGGTGGAGTGCTTAAAGCATGTGCAGACCAACTAGCAGAGGGTTTCACCACCATCTTCAACCTCACTGCTACAGTCTGTAGAAGGGAAACAGGTGGACAGAGGACGCCATCATTACAGCTCTTCACACAACCCTCACACATCTGGACAGTAGGAAACACGTACGTGAGAATGCTGCTTGTGGACTTTACCTTCAACACAGTTCAAGCCCACAAACTGGTTCATAAACTCAGCAACTTAGGACCCAGCAGCTCACTGTGCAGCTGGATACTGGACCTCCTGAGCAACACACCCCAGAACGTCAGAATGGGAGCCACACCTCCTCCACCCTCACTCTGAACGTGTGTCCTCAGTCCCCTCTTATGCTCACTTTTCTCCCATGACTGTTCTCCAGTCCACACCAGTAACACCATTATAAATGTGCTGATGACACCAGCATCATAGGACTGATGGAAAACAACGATGATTCAGCTACAGAGAGGAGGTTCAGCATCTGAAGCAATGGTGTGACGACAACAACCTGCATCTGAACACAGCCAAGACCAAGGACATGATAATCGACTTCAGCAGAACAAAGCCATCTGAGCGCTCCACCCTCTACATTGATGGAGGGGGTAGAAAGGGTGGAGAGCTCCAAGTTCCTCGGAGTCCACATCTCGGCCGACCTTACCTGGTCCACAAACATCTCCCACCAGGTAGGGAAAGCACAACAAAGGCTGCACTTCCTCAGGAAGCAATGTCAAGCCCCAAAGCCTGCTAATTAATTTCTACTGCTCCACCATCGAGAGCCTTCTGACCTCCTGCTGCACCCTCTGCTTCAACTGCTGCACTGTGGAGGACAAGAGGAAACTGCAGCGCGTGGTGAGGGCAGCAGAGCGGCCAATCGGCACTTCACTAACCCCCCTCAGAGACATCTATACTGGCAGCCTTCAGCAGGAAGCATCATCATCAAGGACCCCTCCACCCTGGACACTCACTTTCCCACCTTCCCTCTGGTAAACTCTACAGGTCCAACAAAGACAAACAGACTCAGTAGAAGTTTCTACCTCCACCCTGATTGAAGGTTAACTGTGCTGTTAACACTCATGGACACTTGCACTAGATTTATTTCTAACCAGTATTCATTACAGTAGAATTCCTGCCTCTATTTATAGAACTGTATTCTTTTACAGCAGCAACCAGCATTCCTACTGCTTACTCAATGTGCAATCCCACCAATCACAGAGCACCTTATACTGACCTGATCCTCCTCTTTACACTGTACCTGCAGATATATCTATAGATTTGTTTCTGTATAGAACTTGTGCAGATCCTTTTGTTTAGATACTTCATTTATTGTGCATTACACACATTCCCTGTGTAGGTACCTCTGAAACTTGTTCTTATCTTTATTTATCTTCTTCTATTATCCTGAGAATCTGAATGTAAACAGATACAAGCTGCCAATGGAGAGATGCCAAACTACTCATTGTTCTGGTAACAGTGACAATAAAGATCTTCTATCTTATCCTGATAGAATTTCTATGAATTTCTGTCAAACTGTGGACTCACGGGACGAGTCTTCAGATGACGTCTCTGCTCATCGCAAGAACTCGAGCAACTAACCATAAATGTTCATCCTCTCTGTGTCTGACTTTTAGCCTCAAAATCACTTCATTTCATTTTCTTCTTCTTTTCTTCTTAACATAGAAAATTCCATTATGAACATTTGGGTGCATATGAATATACTTCACTTTATGAAGCATCAACCCATGCAGTTCATCTTCAATTAGATTCACCATCAGCTCATTTTCACATCAACATCCACATAATGTCTTTTTGATTGAAACACACAGGAAAACTTTCTTCCCAGAAACAAATATATTCAGTATAATTGATTTGATTTCCATGTTAATGTTAGATTAGTGGCTCCTCCATCCTTTCCACACACACTCTCAGTGTGGGGCCTACAGAGTTATTATCAGATTTTCTTATTGGTTGCTTTGGTTAAACTTATACCTGATTGTATTCTAAACAGTTTCAGTCAGTTAAGCAGGATTAACTATCAGCACAATCACATATGAATTATGACTCTATTGTTAACTCTTAATGTCTTTTATCAGGATGGAGTTCTGGCACATTTCTTATCTTCCAACATTCTTGCAGCCACACACACACTAATCTCTCAAAGCTGAGTCTACACACACAACATCTACACATTTAAATCAGGTCAAATATTCAACATATTCATTAAACTTCTGATTCAGAATGAAGATGATTTACTAATAGCACTTCATATCATTGTAAACACAACAGCCTAAATGTTAAAACCTTTTTATTTCTCTCAGAGCCAATAAGAGGTGAGGGGGGGACTTCTGTCTCTCTCTGTCCCACCTCTCTCAACAAGGGCTTATTAAATTCATCCCACTTTCATCATTCATTAAAAACATATTTATGCTGACTATGTGATGTAATGCAAGAACAGTAGAGGTGAATGGATGGATAATACAATAATAAAATGTCATATAATAACTGCAGCTGTCAGCAGGCGCAGAGCAGCTGAACTAGAACAGCAGTCGTACATTTATTTACAAACCCCACGTGTACAGGGCAGGATGTGCAATGGTCCAGGGGAAAAGGGACAAAGTCCAACACTCGCTCCGCTCACTCGCTCCTCTCGTATTTGTTTTCAGCGCACTCACTCTCACTCCACTCCACGCCACCAGGGAAACAGATCGGGGTCACGGACGAGTGCGAGAACCTGAGCACAAGAGAACTGCAGTGAGCATAAACAGAGTAATCACACGACAAACTGGGTTTATCGGGGCTGTACTGACGAGAGTAAGTCCACCACCCAGCGAAGAAGCCTTCTGAGCCTCAGCTTAAACAGCCCAGGAGTCCAGGTCATCAGGTAGATTCACGGCAGGTGTGTGGGCCAAGGGCGGAGCCCAGCTGAGCTCCGCCCAGGCAGACAGGTGAGAGACGGGAGAGAGAGACATATAACCATAGTATGCTAATAGCAAATTCTTTTGTCAGGTTTAAAGTGAGATCCTGCTTTAAGGGCAGCTTCATCTGCTGGTAATGACAGATGTTTCTAGTATATCAGGCTTGGCCAACATTACAGGGACTTACTTGCAGAGACCCACGAGCTCCAAACTTGGTGCTTTATGATTGGTGCAGATGCTCTAAGCTCCTATTAACCAATAAGAACCACGGGGTCAGGGGTCACTACAAGAACTTATCAGCCACCAACTTGTATATATAACTTTACTCACACTTGTAAAACTCTGTAAGTAGAATTCAATGGGGCAGAGTGAGCTGAGCACAGGCCCACTCTGTGACACTCAGAGCTTTGTGGATATCATCTGCAGGTGCACGTACTGGGAGTACTGGACACAGTGCATGTACAGCCAGCTAGCAGACACTTTGCCACCACTTTAGGACAATGTTTACAGTAGACTGAGCCACACTGACTTTGAGCAGTCATTGTGCTGCTGCATGGCTGATGGCACTGTCCCTGCAGCTGTCAGGGACAACAAGAACCACTCAGCTACCTCAGCCAAGCCAAGACTGTGCTGATGTTGTGACCTGAGACCAAGACACTAACCCAGGATGGTGATATGATGGTGTGAGAGTGGCTGGATGAGCCCATCCACCTTAAATATGGATCATAGAAATATCTGTAATGCAACACATGTTTTATGCAACATGAACATATTTCCAGCTGTTCCATGTTGTGTTTCCAAGATTTCAGTTTACTGTAACTTTCATTTGTATTTCCTTCAGTCTGTTAATCTTGGAGCTGTGTGGAGCTTCTTATTACCAGGTGAGAATATGTAACAGTCTGTAGATGTGATGACACTATGGAGCGGATCTCCTGTCTAGTACTGCACAGAAAGCTGATGTCACTGCAGCTGCTAATATGTTCTGCAGCCAAGCCTACATGAGAGGGCTGTGCTGTGGAACAGGGTGGTGCAGGTGGTGTTATCTACATTTGAACATTAGACAACAGTCACATGAGGACACTTGATGTTGTTAGCTAAAGACCTACAATAAGAGAAAGAGAGCAGCAGCACTAGTGCAGCAACAGCAGCTCATGTTATAAAAACACTGATCAATGATTTGACTGTAACTGCTCCAACTGTCTGTGTCAGTGATGCTGTTGGAGATGAATGTTTCAGTAACACTGACTGAGACTGAAATGGTTTTAACACTGGTTTCATGTTCAGAGAGATTTGACCTGCTGTTAAATGTCACATATTTCTGATATATGTATAAAACATAATCATACTCTGTTACACACATTCATATGTGACTGTTACTGTATCATATTCAGTCCTCGTCTCACACTCAGGTGTTCATCACAGTCACAGACGTGTCTGTAGTTGTTGTTGTCAGTGTGTGTGTGTGTGTGTGTGTGTGTGTGTGGCTTTTACTGCTACCTTTCATTACATAATTACCAACAAGAATAAACTGTTAATTACCACCAAAGAACAGCTCACTTCCAGATGTTTGCTGCCAAAAGATTTTGTCAAATGTTTATTATCAACTTATTTTTTATTTTCCAACCTAAACATCACCTGCTTTAAAGCAGCCTGGTTGTCTAGCAGTACTAGTTTCTGTCACTAGATGGCAGTGTAGGCTTTGGTGTGTGTTTGATCACTTTGTGTTTGTCTGTTTCTGGTGTGATCACAGCTGAGACGTGTTTGGTTCTGTGGGCCTTTCAGTTTCATCTAAAACCTCCTGAAAGTCTGAATAATCGTCACCTTCGTTGAGATCAGACAAAAGCACTAACTAACAATAACGACTAGTAAGTGCCTCAGTTACCAGAAATTACAGTCAGAGATAAGTATTTATGAAACCTCAGAGAAATCAAACTTCATAACATTTATAGAAGCAGAATTATCCTGTATGTTAATCATCTGAAACATTATTATTATCTAAATACTTCATTAATCATTTTCTAAGTAATAAACCTATAATTTACAACCATAACAGCTCCTAAATAACTGCTCTGTCTGTGATGTCATACTTTAGACATATAAACTGCTGTCACTGATGATGTTCTGAACTTATTGATCCAGATCTTTTAAATCTGTCTTCATGTAACCGGCGTGTTCCTACGTTGTGTCTGACAATGAAAGGTCAAAGAAACAAAGAGCTCCAAGTCATTAACTTGCTCGCTCCAGCTCCTACAACCAAATGCAAACAGTAGGGAAGAGGGTTAGCTCCACCCACCACAACTTCCAAGCTAGCAAGAATGATCTCTTCATGCTAGCACAGACTGTGCCTGTAACACATCTGTGGCACACACGTACTACACATTTACAGCATCTAGCAAAGACACAATGATGACAATAACTGAACTAAAAACACAATCAGAAACATCAGGGTGGATAAATATACATTATATGTGTGTTGTACAGTGTTGGGAAAGAAATGACACCGACCTCTCCCACAGGGGAATTGTAGAAAAGGGGAGGGGCCAAAGGGGTACCCCAAAATTTACAGGGTTGCACCAAAGAAGAAGAATGAGGAGGGGCTCCAACTGATAATAAACATAAGTGCAGACTTGGAGGTCCTGAAAGTATAAAAGGACCAGTTTGGGTCTGGTTCCATTAATAAACTACATACTAATGCTCACTATTGTGTAGTTATTATAAAGTGCGACTAAATCCTCCCTCTGGATGGGAAGAGTCCATGTGTCAGTATTCAGACACCTGGCTTGGGTTTCTGCAGCTAATGTGTCACCTGTGAGGACTCTGAGACAAACCCACAGCATGCAGGTCATTTCTACATCTGTTGGTGTGTCCTCAGTTTCCCAGCATGCCTTGGCTGTGCTCATGGAAGTGAATGAGGGGGAAAGATCTGTCCTGCTGCCCTGTCAGTACTCGCATTTCATACCTGGTGATCTCAGAGGACAAAAGCAGCGTTACAGCGGCGCACATCGATGAGAGCTGATGCTCTCAACACTTCAGACCTCCGCCTGTCTCTGAGAAAACCAACAATGGCTGTCAGCAGCAACTACACCTGCTCCACCAGTGCTGGGAGAGAAGAGCTGAGACTGACAGCTCTTTGTACAGGTCAGTACTGCAGAGGTCAGAGGTCAGTTTGCTGACAAACCATTTAAAAAACATTTTTGAGCTAAAATCCATGGAAGTCACAGAGGAAAGAAGAGACACTGCAGAGAGGATCCAGAATATTTGATGTTTTCTGATGACAGTTAAAGTTTCCAGCTATCAAAAAGTGTAACAGCGCAGCCTTCATGTACTTTCAGTTCTCCATCATTAATGATGACTGTCCGTTATAAATCATGTTGGCTAGTTTTCTAACTCAGTCCATGTCTCCAAAGCAAACTTCTGTCCCACACTTTCTGTGCTGAGTCTTCAGGGATACTTTTCACTTGGTGCTGAACTAACTTTAATGAATTGGGGCTCCAAAGAAACCCCAGCCCTCCCTAAACAAGGCTAACAAGCAATGCAACAACTCTGTGGGCTCTCTGTAGTGTAGCTATTAATCACAATCAGCTTTACTGACCACAGATATGCACACATGACACCTTCATGACAGACACTTACTATATGCACAGCATTTGCATGAGGACTGACTATAAATATCTACAGAGCCACTTCCTCTACCTGCTGGTGGTTCATACCTGTCCTTCCATCGTGGCTGCTCTCCTTGCTCCTCCTCTTTCTCTGCTTTCTGCTGTCTGAGGTGTTCACTAAGTACACGGTCAGTTGTGGCTGATGTCTGTGGTCTCGTCCTGAACAGCGGTTCTGCTGACACTCACTGGTCCTCTGACTCGTCCCTTCCTCGTGTCAGTGCTTTCAGTCTTCTCCTTTGGCGAGCTCATTATCCCAGCTGGGTATCTGATCAGGGCGGCAAGGCGCAGGTGTTGATTGACCATAGTCAGATCCCACCTACAAGCATCTTTGAGGGAAACATGTCATGGTCCGGGTGAGTGCTGGGCCTTCCCACAGGGCCGGCATTTCCACCCCTGGGCGGAGCCGCCACATCATGCTGACAGGCTGCACCTGAGCGTAATTGGAATTGGCGGCTTCTTAAGACCAGCGCTCAGACTCACACTTCGCCAGATCGTCTGCAAACCTTTGTCAGTCAGGGCTTCCACAGTTTTGTCAGTTCATAGTAGTTTCATGTGTTTTCTGATGTTTGTGCTTTCTCCACTGTCAGAGGACCTACGAACGTTGTCAAGCCACTGCCGTCACCTGTTAGGATTTCAGTGCTGGTCTGTTCAGTTTCTCCATGCCTGCCTGCCTCCCTGCCCAGCGCTCAGGATAATCATCTCCCCTCACCCGGACCACCTCCCCTCTAAGCTTTGCCTCCGCATGTGCATGAGTAAGACTGTTTACTGCCACTGTGAGTGTTTTTGGACCAGCTTGTCGTACCCTGCGTCTAACACCTGTTCTTCCCACTTTTCAGTGACTAAACCCTTACCTCTGCCCCCCCCCCCTCAGGAGTTCCTGCACTGACAGATTTCCAGTGTCAGGTTCTCCATTCAATCCACGACAGCCCCACGGCTTCCCCACAGACACTTCTAGTGCACCTTCTAGTTTTGTTTCATAGAAATGCCAAGTCGGCCATGTGTGTTTCAAAGTAAAGGATTGTGAATTTCTGAGTTAAAACTGTGTGTCTCCAAGCGGAGTATTATGAATCATAGTGTGCCTCTAAGTTAACGTTATATTTAAATTCATGTCCCAGAGTGGAGTTTCTAGCGTGTGTTAAGTTTGGTTAGGTTGCCGCTAGCCCTCGGTTCCTTATGAGTGTTTTTGAGTTATTCCTTGTTTACATTGAGCAATTCTGAGTTATGGTAAGCACTTTGAGCACCTCTCACTGTCGTTCGCTGTTTATGTAACCCTGGTTAACATAGCTGTCAATAAATAAAAGCCTGTTAGTAAAAACAGTAATAAGAAATATATTACAGGTGACAAATAGTCAATAAATAGATCATAATGGTTAGAAAATTCATTAAAAACATCAGCAATGATATAATTCATGGTATAGGATTTCATTTGTGTTTAAAAACATGTTAAAAGGTTTAAAAACTTGCTAATTCATGGTGTTTTTATGTTAATTCAGGTAAAATGGCTAAAATATGTGTTCAGACTCTTATTGTGAAAGGGCATGCTGCAGCGTGACTCCTGTGATCAGCCACACCCAATCGGGTTGTTCCTTCTTTTTGATGCTGGAGAGGGAGAAATGCAAACAGTCCTTGCGGAGCTGCTGCCTAAACAAGTGGAAAAAAATATTAAAAAACCAAGCCAGAAATCTATATAAAGCCATTTTTGTACTCTGGAGAATATATTTTTGTTTTTCCGACCTGTCCTTGCCTTGGTGAAGTTGTGAACGTAACCGAACGGGACTTGGTGAGTTCAGAAATTGTATTTTATTTCATACAAGAAATGTTTTGTTGTATTATATTGCTCATTTCATGCAAATGGAAAGTCAAGGTAGCAGATTTATGCTGTTTTATGTTAAAAAACGGTGGATTGGTGCTTAACCGACACACAGGCTGCAGTTCAAAGGCCTTTGATGGTGTTTCAGCGCGCCATGTTGGCGTCACCTCATTTACGGCTAAATAAGCTGGAAAAAACAGACTTTTACTGTTATTTAAGGGCTACCTGTGTGTTATTTTCAAATGTTTATGCATATTGCTTTGTTGTTATGGTAGGCCATTAAGGTTTGGATCGGGAAATGCCGAGCTAGAATCGGAGTTTGATCCGCTGAGCGAGGAAAACAAGATGGCGAGCCACCCACGGACCCATTGAACTGTTCACATCACTCCCATCTTATATTCTTTACACTGGCTCCCAATAGAGTTTAGAATTCGCTTTAAAATTCTTGTTTTAACATATAGAGCACTAAATGTCCAGGCCCCAGATTATTTATCCAAGCTTCTTATAAAATACACTGCTGCTCGTCATCTCCGCTCACAGACTCAGAGTCTAGTTGTTCCCCGTACACGACTGAAGACAAAAGGGGACAGAGCCTTTCAGTCTGTTGCACCAAGGCTGTGGAACAATTTACCACTACAGTTACGTTTGCTTGACTCTGTGGATTGTTTTAAAAAACAGTTAAAAACTTTTCTGTTTAAACAAGCCTTTTGTTGACCTCTTCATATTTTATATTTTTTACATTATTTACATTTGATCTTTTATATTGTGTACATTGTCTATTGATTTTATTGTTTATTTTAATATTTATGTACAGCGCTTTGTGATTGTCTATCTGCGAAAAGCGCTTAATAAATAAAGTTTACTTACTTACCGAGCAGGAAAAGGAAAAATGCCCCTGCTGGACGTTGAACTCTTTCGCTGAAAAAACTGGTAGGATTAATCCATACACCTCTGCAAAAGAACAGTGGACTTTTAAAGCACTGGATAATCATTCAGAGCAATTCCAGGATTTATAGTTAAAGGACACAGAGACAATTTTCTTTTGTTTATTTGTTTGTTTAAGGGATTTGTTTTCAGTTTTTACATGTTTTTTGTAATTTATTTTGGTCAACCTTACATTTTAATGCTGTAATGGTGTTAATGGAAATGTAAATAATTTTGTTGGGTCAAAACAAAATAAGAACTGGTTGAAATGTAAAGGTGAACCTAGACCAAGATTAAATTAAATCTTGGGCCTAAAGAACTAAAACTTGATTTAAAATAACACAGTGTTAACTCAAATAGATTAAAAGATAAACTTGAACTTAGAACTTGGAATAAATAAAACAATAACCTAGGTTGAAAATAACATCCTTTTAAAGCCAAATAAAAGGTTTTGAGATAAATAGGATAAATTAACAGAAATTACTGAACTAAAAAAGGGAAAGAAAATATCTTGTTTTCCTTAAATGTGTGATGTTTAATGTTTTATGTAATGTGTGTTAACTGTCTATTCTCTGTCTTCACAAAATAATAAGCCGGCAATTTAAACTTATTTTCTGGTCTGTGGTCTTTATCACACGCTACACTCATTACTACTCTAGTAGTCGAACCTAACTGGTCCTAGTATACTGTAACGACTCCAGAAGTGTTACATTTACATTAATTGCATCACTGTAAATAAAGCTTTGCCACCCTCAGTCCCTGCGCCTCTGAGTGTTGTCTGCCTTAGAGTCCATTTCCTACTGGCCTCGGGCTGTGACAAAACATCCTGGTGGCAAAAGAAGTTGAGCTGAAAGTCAGGTCACTATAGAGTGTAGCTAGCATACAGCTAAAGCTAAGTCACATAGTTCTATTCAATTCTAGTTATCAGTCACATCTGAGCAACAACAGGAAGGTGTTGTGGACTCTTGGAGGAAACAGAAAGTTAATGTTGATGAGCTCATTGCTCGCCCAGATCTTTGCACATCTGTAGAACTTTGCTGCAGAATGCAAAGCACACGTGGCTACAGGAAGAGTTTTAGCTCAAACTTTGTTGGTTGGGAGCTGAACATGAGAAATCCTCAACACCAAGACTGATCACAAACACACAAAGCCCCGGGTCCACTTCACAAACTGTAGGTGTCTCATTAAAACACAACGTGACCAAACAACTATGTTAATAAGGTGAAAGCTGCTCTGAAGTCATTAGTGACCATCACCTACTCTGTCTCCACCCGGCCTGCAGGCCTTCACCTCCTCATTCATCCACAGTCTGCCTCCCTCTGCTCCATCAGCTGACGTCCTCTGTACAACTACCTGCTGTGTGCACATCTTTGATTTCTTCTTCTTTTTATCCTGCAAAGCTGAAAAATCACTATAATACAAACACATTTCACATTTACATTGAACACTTCCAGTCATGAAAATTGTCTGTTGGGAGGATCTGTGTGACGTTGCTTTCTTGTGTTGCTTTCTTGGTTAGAGTTCCTCAAAAATGTCCAGATTATTCTTCTAATGAGGCGTCGACCATGTTTTCAGTTCTTTGGAAGAAAACATCGCCCTTTGCCATCCTCACTTTTCTTTGACTTCTTCAAATGCAGCTGAACTCCAGCTGGTATTTTATTGGACTTTGCAGCTGTTTCTGGTCATCAGTTCATTCCTGCAAACCTCTGAACCTGAACAACAATGATGCTGCATTGCTGGCTGATCCCAAAAGGTTGATTCTGTTCATCTGGACGTTTTCAGAAACGTTTGCTCACTGATCAGGTGACTTCTTCAGTCTCAGCTGACTGCAGCTTTACAACCTTACAAACAGCACATTAGCACAATGACTGAAACTAGCAGCAGCAGCACCTGATATATATGATACTAATATAATACATATATAATCCATACTAATGATGAAGGAACTGAGCTCACAGTCCATTGTTCATTCAGTGAACTACTCAGTTTATTTTGGCCTCAGAAATGCTCACTCTGTTTGTACATCACTGTCAGCAATAGACTCATTCTGCTGTGTGGACAGGAACACATGTGACATCACTTCCTGTTTGTTTGTGACTGAAGAGGAAGAAGTTTACAAGGAATCATTGAGAAGAGTTTCAAACATCAACTGATTGAATCCATGAATCTGAAAACGTGTTTGTGAGTGAAAGAGACAGACATGTACAGACTGAACTATCTGTTCAACAGTCAGAGTGTTTCTCTAACAGGAGACACTCTTTACACTCAGCACAGGGACACTGAGGAACCAGGAGACCAGACTGCAAACCCAGGATAAAGAGTTTGAGTGAATGTGGTGTTGAAGGTGTGGATGTGGATCAGAGTGTCAGAGGAGACTCTGTAGAAGGACAGAGTACCAGCAGGACAGTCCACATACACTGCTGCTCTGTTAGAGACAGAGGAGGAGGAGGAGGAGGAGATGGATGTGTAGCTGTTATTGTGCCTGACATAACGAGGACCATCATCAGAGCACCACAGACTCCAGGACTGATCATTCCCTCCAAACACACAGTCATAACTGCCTCCTTTCCTTCTGATTCTTCTGTAACTCACTGATATATAAACGTCTCCTCTCCACTCGACCTCCCAGTAACAGCGACCAGTCAGACCATTTCTACACAGCAGCTGTTCCCAACCATCAAATCTGTCTGGATGATCAGGATATGACTGAACCTCCTCCACTTGTGTCACCTTCCTGTTGTTGTCAGACAGTTGGAGGTTTGTGTGTACTGTGTTTGTGTCGATTGTGAGTTGACAGGAATCTGATGGAGAGAATAAACACAATCCAGCTGCAGTTATTGATCCATCATCTGTTCATTGATTGACACTTTGATGATGACTCCTGACATCAGAATGATGAAGATGGTTGAATGTGTGCTGCTTTGTTTTCATGAATCCCATTAAAAACACACTTACACTTCCTCAGACCTGGTCTCAACCATCGGACTCCAGCAGGCTCCACCCTGAAAGGAGGAGGGGGGTCAGAGCAGCACAGTCAGAACAGAATTTATTTGTTTCTCAAATAAGAAAGAGCTATCAAGAAACACTCCTAAATCTTTAGCAAACAGAGTCCTGAACTTTTCCAGTGGGCCAAGGTCAACATTATCTGATAATGCTAACACTATTTCCCCTTGCGTTATTACATTGTGAGCAGCTAATGCTAACACTATTTTCCCCTGCATTATAACAATGTGAGCAGCTAATGCTAAGTAGGCCGCAATTAGCACCTACATCTAATTTAAGGCAAATACGCATTAGAACCTAATGCTCATATTGTTTTCCTTTGCTTTATAACAATGTGAACAGCTAATGCTAAGTAGGCTACCGTTATTAGCTAATGCCAATTTGAGGTGAATAAGCATTAGTAGCTAATGCTAATACTATATTTTCTTGCTTTATAACAATGTGAGAAGTTAATACTAAATAGGCTGACATTATCAGCTAATGCTAATTTGAGGTGAATTAGCATTATTTAATACTGCTAACAATATTTTTTCTTACTTTTTAACAATATAGGTATGAAATGACACACTTAAATCAGAAAGTACTAAAAGTAGCTAATGCTAACACAATTTATCCTTCAATTTTAACAATGTGAGCCGAATGAAATATTGATTTTAACACAGCCCATTAGCAGCATTAGCTTATCAGAGTTTCCAGTATTTAAGCTTCCAGTTCCAAATGTTAGCTGCTCCTGTCTGCCTATTTGTCACACACACAGACTGAAATGATTCACAGCCTTGTTTCATCCTTCTGTCAGTGTCACTGACTGTCACTGTGACTGTGGACATACAGCATGGGAAACATACACATGACTGAAACTTTATTAGGTACACAGTGCCCACTATCTCAGGTATACCTGTGACCTAATAAAGTGTATCTAAATTTACAAAATGTTGTCTCTGTCCAAATATTTATAGACCAAACTGTAGGTCTACTTTTAATGAAACTCTCAACATGACTTATCAGTTATCATTAATGTTCCTGCAAAAAGACTCCTTGGAGACCCCCTACATAAATATCCATGTACTATCCAGCTGGACTAGTGTGTCTGTCCCTGAAAATATTCCTGCATGTGTGATTGTTCATGTCTCATCTGCAGGAAACAAACAGGAAGTGAGTGAAGGACACAGGAAATGTTTCCAACTCTTCCTACTCTATCAGACATTCTCTCCATACCTGAGAGTGTCCAGTCTCCAGCCTGGATCCTTCAGTCGAGCCGACAGCAGCTTCATTCCTGAGTAGCCTGGATGATTGTAGCTCAGGTCCAGCTCTCTCAGATGGGAGGGGTTGGAGCTCAGAGCTGAGGCCAGAGAAATACAGCCTTCCTCTGTGATCAGACAGCCTGACAGACTGCAGACACACAAAACAACAATCCATCTGTCAACAATCATTTTCTCTTTGTCACAATAACATCTATCCATTTACATCCATTCAATGTAACTTTATTTATAAGTGACAATTCCCAACAGACAACAACAGTCATCTCAAGCTGTTTAACAGTGTAAGGTAACAGCCTACAATATTAGAGAGAAACCCCCACCCATCAGACAATCGACTGTGAGCAGCACTTGGTGATGGTGGGAAGGAAGAACTCCCTTTGACACAAAGATCCTCCCAGTGAAAACAGGCTCCAGGAGGAGCATCTACCATGACTGGTTGCAGGGTGAGGGTAAAGAGAAGAGATGAGCTCAGAGAGACAAGAACAAAACACAAACTAAGGAGAGAGAAGACAAAAGTTAAGGACATGCAGTAGTGACATATAAAAGCATCGGGAGTGAAAAAGAGGAGAAGAAAGCAGAGCATCATCGGAAGTCCACCAATAGCCTGAGCCTATAGCAGCATAACTAAGGGATGGTTCAGGGTCACCTGATCCAGCTTTAACTATAAGCTTCATCAAAAAGTAAAGTTTGAAGCTCATCTTCAAAGTAGGCCAGGCTGAGTCGTTAGATTAGCCCAAAGTAAAGTCAGAAAGTCATTATTTGTGTCACATTTTAGTGCAAATGTAGACAAACTATCCAAAAGTTATTTCTAAATCTGATATTAAACAGTTTAAATGGTAGAAAAAGCGGTAAAGAAAACAGAAAGAGTCAATAAAAGCCTCTTTAGAGGGTCACCAGTTTAAAACTCAGATATTTAAACTGGTGATTGTCCTTCTCTGCTCCATTTCCTCTCTAGACTTCCTGTTCCTAGGAGGGATTTGATTGGCTGAACGTCCTTTTAGCCTTTCTTTAGTTCTTTGGGTGCTAATCAAAGAGGAAAACACACGAGTCATGTGACGTGACATAAGGAGCGCTCTGATTGGTTGGGATTCACAAACTATGGTGCTGTTTGCAAGCTTAGCTTTGCAGTGCCAAGAAGATCTCTTAAATAGGGATGAGACGCTCCACAGTGACGTTTCCACACTTTGGAGCTTCTGAAGTGCAGATGTTTGGAAACGCTGCTCCAATGTGTGGTTCAAACACTCAGATCATGTGACCTCAGCTGCCACAGGTGGCATACCTGCTGCTTCCAGGCATTGCCAGGCTCAGGAATTCCCATTTTTGATTGGCTGGTCTTTTGGAGTGGGCCTTGTAATGCAATTAAGTAAGTAAAGTTTATTTATTAAGCGCTTTTCACAGACAGGCAGTCACAAAGCGCTGTAAACAAATATTAAAATAAACAATACAATCAATAGACATTATACACAATGTAAAAGATCAAATGTAAATAATGTAAAGAATATAAAATACGTCGATCAACAAAAGGCTTGTTTGAACAGAAAAGTTTTTAACTGCTTTTTAAAAGAATCCACAGAGTCAAGCAAACATAACTGTAGTGGTAAATTGTTCCACAGCCTTGGTGCAACAGACTGAAAGGCTCTGTCCCCTTTTGTCTTCAGTCGTGTACGGGGAACAACTAAGAGACTCTGAGTCTGTGAGCGGAGATGACGAGCAGCAGTGTGTTTTATAAGAAGCTTGGATAAATAATCCTGCCTGGCCATTTAGTGCTCTGTATGTTAAAACAAGAATTTTAAAGCGAATTCTAAACTCTATTGGGAGCCAATGTAAAGAATATAAGATGGGAGTAATGTGAACATACTTGGCAGAACGAGTTAGTAGTCTGGCTGTGGCGTTTTGTATTGCCTGGAAGTGAGAGAGAGGTAATTTATCCAAGCTAGTAAACAGGGAATTACAGTAATCTAAGCGTGATGACACAAATGCATGAATGAGTTTTTCCAGTTCAGCTGAAAAGACCATATGTCGCAGTTTAGAGATGTTTCTTAAATGATAGAAACAGGAACGAGACAAAGATTTTACATGAGAGTCAAGGCCCAGAGAAGAGTCAAATATTACTCCAAGATTTCAAATATTTGACTTGACAGAAGGACAGAAAGAGGCAAGAACCTTACTGATTTTAGAATGTAGCTCAGGAGGAGCTATGATCATGGTCTCGGTCTTGTTAGTGTTTAGAACGAGGTAGTTGCTTTAAAGCCAATCAGAAACCTGGGTTAAGCACTGGACTAGGGTGGACAGCCTATCCAGCTGATGAGGCTTAAAAGACATATGGAGCTGAATGTCATCAGCATAAAAATGATAAGACAGGTCGCTAAAAGATTGAATGATACCAGCTAAAGGAAGCATATAAAAAGAAAATAATAATGGACCTAAAACTGAACCCTGTGGAACCCCACAGGTCAGGGCAGCAGTGTCAGAGGTGAACCTGTCAGTCCTAACAGAAAAGGTCCTGTCTGATAAGTAGGAAGAAAACCAGTCTAGGGCAGAGCCAGATATACCAAAATCCAAAAAAACACAAAACACAAAAACCTTAAGCCTGTTAAGTAGGATGATGAATAATGCTTTTATAGCACTGCTTCAGTTTATTCCACATACATTCAGTCCTATCAGCAGAGAGAGAGCCACACACTGTATGCAACATCATTAGAAGATCTCAGTAAAAATCTTGTATTGGTCTCATGTCATGAATGGGAGTGTTTCAGGAGGCACGAGGAACAAACTAAAAAGAATCTGAAAGAGGCCGGCAGCACATGAGGAGAAACTGACACTGACATAAAGACTGAGGGAAGGACAGAGCCATTTATACACCTGAGGTCATCACAGGAGGGTCATGTGACACAGCTGAAACTCATCTAGACAACGTCTGACACCAGAGACCATACCAAAACATGTGTCCATCACAATTATGGACAGTCGTGTATAATAAGTAGACTTGTTCAGATTTGTCCAACACTTTTCTCTGTCAGTGTTTCACAGAATATCATCAAAGAGTCATGATAGTGAGCATTAGTGTCACTGTGGAGATGCTTATTCCAGCATCACTGATTTCATGGTTCCAGTTTCCATCACTAAGGACTACATGTAGTGATGCTGCTGTTAGCCATGTTAGCATGTTAGCTCCAACAGGTGGTCAGTGTGAGAGCAGAAGATGATACCAGTGACATCCAAACAAGGAAGGAAGAGACTGTTGAAGGCAGCGGGCTGTGACTGCTGTGAACAGTGTTCTCACACTATTTTCTTCCTGTGCCAACATACATGACGTTGTTTCAGCTGCAACACACCACAAACATATACTATATTCAGCACATATACTACAACATAACAGAAATTCTATGACTTAGTACTAATACTATAACATAACAGAAATATTATGATTTGGCACAAGTACTATGATTTAGTATAAATACTACGAATTGGCAGAAATACTATGTTTCTGCAAAAATACTATGATTTGGCAGAAATAATATGCCTTAGTAGTAATACTATAACATAACAGAAATATTATGATTTGGCACAAGTACTATGATTTAGTACAAATACTACGAATTGGCAGAAATACTGTGACTTACTTGTAATACTACAACATAACAGATATACTGTGATTTTGCAGACATGGTATGTTTTTGCACATATACTACAATTTCGCTCAAATACTATGAAATTGCAGTAATACTATGATTTTTAAGGAATACTATGATTTGGCAGAAGTACTATGCATTAGTAGTAATAGTATAACATAACAGATATACTATGATTTCGCAGAAATTCTATGTACTTGCACAAACACCACAATATGGCAGAAATACTATGTTTTGGCACAAATACTATGATTTGGTAAAAATACTATGATTTGGCACAAATACGATGATATGGTAGAAATACTATGATTGGGTACAAATACTATGATTCAGCAGAAATACTGCATTTTAGTACAACTACTGAGATTTGATTGAAATACTATGATTCAGAAGGAATACTATGACTCTATACAAATACAATGCTTTGGCACAAATACTATGATTTGGTTTGAATACTATGATTTAGTCCAAAAACTATGATTGGGCAGAAATACTATGTTTTAACATAAATACTATCTTTTGGCAGAAATTTCTGCTAAAGGGCACTATTTCTGCTTTTTAGCAGAAATACTGTAATTTGGCATAAATACTATGATTTGGGATAAATACTATGATTTGGCAGATATACTATATTCAGCAAATATACTATAACATAACAGAAATTCCTCCACTTAGTAGTAATACTGTAACATATCAGAAATATTATGATTTGGACCAAAAAACATGATTTGGCACAAATATTATGATTTGGCAAAAATACTATGATTTAGCAGAAATACTATGATTGAGCAGAAGTACTAAGATGTAGTAGAAGTACTTTGATTTAGCAGAAAAACTATTATGGAGGAGTAATATTTTAACATGGGAGAAATATTGATACACACACACATACACAGAGTGTAAAGTGAACAGGAGCTGTTAAGAGTCTGGTCTTGGTATATCTAGGTCAGTTAAATTAGCTGCATTTGCTGTAATCAGCCCTTACACACACAGACACAGAGAGAGGTATGAGTTTTCTTCAGTGTATTTCTGACATTCAGGATTCCCCTCAAACAAATGGCCATAATTTCCTAATTATGGCCATTTGAACGGTCATTCTGACACCGTTTTGTTCAGAAGAGATGGGGGAATCTTCAGGTCTTCATAATTCAGAGATAAAATATAAATTATTAAAGTTATATGACTTGTAACACACTGTAACTGAGTAGAGGCGAAGCAAAAACTGCCTTGACTTGCCCTCAAACAATGTTTTGTAACTCTAAATCTATATAGAGCATCAAAATCATTCTTTCACCATAAGAAACAGCAGGATTTGGTGAACAGTCATGGAAATATTCAGGGCTCTGGTGAAATCCATCAAAAAGATATGATGAGAGAAAAAAGTGCCTCATTTCCAGAGTTTGAAATCTGAAGAAATCTAAGCGAGGGACGAATTTCCTACCCTCAAACAAAAGTAATTCATGGCCAAACGGTAACAGGTGAGAAAAGAATCCTTGAATTGTGAGCATCAGAAGAGTCTGAAGATATATTGGCACAAGCCTCATGTCTCAACTTTGGTTCGTTAAGGAGATATGACGATTCGAAGATGCATCTCATTAGAGAATTCCAGCGGTGATTTTGAACAAACTCTCCATTGACTTTCTATGGAGAGTTTTCAGACTTTGTGTTGCTCTGAGGAGATTTGCAAAACATCTGTAACTCACACAACAATGATAGTGACATTTTCTGAAAGCCAGCAAAAATGTTTTGATGTATAATTTGTGGGGGTTGAGCGGAAATTGAGCGAGTAGCAAGACGTTGTTCGGACATGAAGAGAAAATTCAGAAATTTCCACTTTCCACTCTCAGTTAATTGCATAGCATGTATTTTCTGAAAAATCACAATTTTGCAACTGAAAACTTAAAGAGGGATAGGATTAAAACGGTAGAAGATACGAAAAAGCTTAATCATACAGGAATAGCCCAATAATTTGAGAACATTTTAAAGTTTGAATAGAGTTTCTACGTGAAAGTATGAGGAAGTGGTTAAGTTTCAAAAACAAGCAAGTTTTTAGCAGAATTGTGGAAGTTTTCCATTCATTTCAATGGGACAAATTAAAGGAAAAAAGCTTAATTTTTTAATAAGTATAATAGTAAAAAATACCAAAAGTCATAGCCATCATTAGCAAAAATAGCTAAATAGTTTAAAATTGGAACGGTGAAAATCGGACAAAAATTGCGGAAGTAGTTAAGCGGCGAAAAACGGAGCAACTAGAAGAACTAGAAAATTCGCATTTCCTGCGTAAATGCTGTGTGAATGCCTCGTAGTGGAATCTGAAAACAGCAGAAGGAGAACAATCTGCTGACAAGAGCTGAAGAAGCTGAAGTTTGTTCTGAAAACAGCTGAAGAATCTGAAATTTGTGTAGAAAAGAGGTAAAAAACTGAAAATCCTGCTGAGAAGAGGTGAAGAAGCTAAAACTTGTATTGAAAAAAGTTAGAGTTCACTAATTTTTTCTTTGCCTTAAGCAAAGAAATTTTTTTTTACTGAAAACAGTTGAATAAGTTGAACTATATGCAGAACAGAGGTGAAAATTTGAAAATTATGCTGAAAACAGGTGAAAAATCTGAAAAATCCACAGAAAACAGGTGAAAAAGCTGAAAATTCTGCTGAAAACAGGTGAAAAAAATGAAAATTCTGCTGAAAACTGGCAAAGAAGCTGAAAATTCTGCTGAAAATAGTTGAATCAGCAGAATTTCTGCTGAAAACAGGTTTCTGCTTAAAACAGCTACAAAGCTGAGATTTGTGCTAAAAAGGAGTGAAGAACATAACATTTATGTTGAAAAGAGTAAAACAAAGTTTAACTGTTAACTGAAAAAATTGTTGCCATAAGCGAGATTTGAATCCGGGCCTCCCAGTCTGAGAACGGCTGCTCATCTCACTGAGCTAAACCACAGCTCAGCCTGGCGAGCAGAAATAAGTGACCACATTGATAATGTGTCCCATTCATTTCAATGGGCAAAAATATTGCAAACAAATTCAATATCTCAAAAAGTATAGAAGTTAAGAGCACCAAAAGTCATAGTCGGCATTAGCAGAATTAGCAGAATTTTTTTGGACTTGAACGGCGTAAAACTGAGGGAGTAGTTCCACGGCAAAAAACGTACGGAAGCAACTAGAATAATAAGAACAAAGAATAAAGAGAAACAGGATCTCAACAGTGTGAATGCCCTTTGAGGCATCCACACAATTAAGAATAAAAAGAAACAGGAACTCAATAGTGTGAATGCCTTTCAAGCATTCACACAATAAAGAGAAACAGGAACTCAATAGTGTGAATGCCTACAGCACAATACTCTGAATGTTTTTCAAGCATTCACACTAATTAGATATGTGGTATCTACAGAAATATCAGAATCTCAGCTAAAAGGTCACAAAACCATATCAACAACCACCAACCAGCTAAAACAGCAAGTGAACAGACAGGACAAATGAACAGACCCCACAAAAAAGATGTAAACACAAAGTGTGGATCCCCCTGATCATCTCTTTTTTTAAACATGAAGAGTAGTTTTGGACTTTCCTTTACTGCTGCTTCAGTGAATTTTCTTTGGGCAGTGATGAAACCTGCAGTCTCAGAATCTGTGAGATGTCTGCTTTCAGCACACAACAACATTGTTGTGTTGTGTGCTGTGGATTCACCTCTGCAAACTCATCCCTATTTTCACTATTTTACGTTTCTACTTTTCAACATAAGAGTAGGTTGCACTTCAGAAGACCTCCACATCTCCTCTTATTAGAGGGCTGCCTTATTATTAATTTGCTAATTCTGTCAGTTGATGAAAAATCAATGCTTGATCTCACCTGAGAGTTTCCAGTGTACAGTGTGGACTCTTCAGTACTTCAGACAGAAGCTTCACGCCTGAATCCTTCAGGTTAATGTTACTCAGGTCCAGCTCTCTCAGATTAGAAGTCTGAGAGCTGAGACCTGAGGACAGAGCTTCACAGCTTCTCTCTGACAGGTCACAGTGACTCAGTCTGAAAAATAACAGATAAACCATTAAAAAAAAGACACTTATGGTGAAGTGTAATGAGATACTATTATTTTTAGCAATATTTAATCTTGTTTTTGTCAGAAAACTGAGCACTGATGCAGAGCAACATGTGGAGAGAATCAGAGGAGAAGAAGTGAAGAGAGAACTGCAGTAAAAGCACACTGAATTGTTCAGTGTGCTTTTGGTATCAACAAAATGTGTCAAATTCTTTATTTTATATTCTCACATGCATGCACACGCGCGCATGCGTGCTTACACATACACACACATAGTGCCTAGTCTTTTAGAACCATTGGGGGGTTTTACGGTGGGAGGTGCTTGTGTTGTGTATTGTAACAGTTGTCAATAAATAGCTACGAGGAGAGCTGCTCTCTGAAGGAGTTGGTTTGGAGACAGGTGAGGAGCGTGAGCTCCAAGAGCTGATTCCGACCAGCCTTCCCTTGCTAGCAAGTAAAAGATGTTCGTCTTGTTTTTGTCGTTAACGAGAATAAGTCTCTAAACTAGCGGAGCCTGTGGAAGCGCAGACCCAACAAGGACAAAGATGAATGTGATGCTGAATCAGCAGAAGAGTTGGACTCATTTGATTCCAACTTTGATATCATTGATTTCAATGAAGAGCTTTGTGATTTTAGCAAACGGCTGGTAGCTCTGAGAGTCACACTGATGAGGTGTCTGTGAAGGTTCTCAGTCATCTAAAGAACTTAGAAAAAAGGCATCTGGACTTCTTTAAGTTTCTTGAAGATGTTTCACCTCTCATCCAAGAAGCTTCTTTATTTCTAGGGTCAAATGGTGGAGAGTCCCAGATTTAAGCCCTGTGGTAGAGTCTGCCAAGGGGGTCATAAACCCCCTGTTGATCACACTTTCAATTCAATTCAATTTTATTTATATAGCGCCAAATCACAACAAAAGTCGCCTCAAGGCGCTTGATATTGTACAGTAGATCGCACAATAATAGATACAGAGAAAAACCCAACAATCATATGACCCCCTATGAGCAAGCACTTTGGCAACAGTGGGAAGGAAAAACTCCCTTTTAACAGGAAGAAACCTCCAGCAGAACCAGGCTCAGGGAGGGGCGGGGCCATCTGCTGCGACTGGTTGGGGTGAGAGAAGGAAAACAGGATAAAGACATGCTGTGGAAGAGAGACAGAGGTTAATAACAGATATGATTCAATGCAGAGAGGTCTATTAACACGTAGTGAGTGAGAAAGGTGACTGGAAAGGAAAAACTCAATGCATCATGGGAATCCCCGGCAGCCTACGTCTATTGCAGCATAACTAAGGGAGGATTCAGGGTCACCTGGTCCAGCCCTAACTATATGCTTTAGCAAAGAGGAAAGTTTGAAGCCTAATCTTAAAAGTAGAGATAGTGTCTGTCTCCCGAATCCAAACTGGAAGCTGGTTCCACAGAAGAGAGGCCTGAAAACTGAAGGCTCTCCCTCCCATTCTACTTTTAAATTCTCTAGGAACAACAAGTAGGCCTGCAGAGCGAAGTGCTCTAATAGGGTGATATGGTACTACAAGGTCATTAAGATAAGATGGAGCCTGATTATTTAAGACCTTGTATGTGAGGAGCAGGATTTTGAATTCAATTCTGGATTTAACAGGAAGCCAATGAAGGGAAGCCAAAACAGGAGAAATATGCTCTCAAGGTTCAAGGTTCTTTATTTGTCACATGCATAGTTATACAAGTATAACACACAGTGAAATGTAGCCTGACACGCTCCTCGACAAAAAATGGGGGGGGAGGGGTAGGGGAAGAACATCATATATATATAGTATATACATTAGGTGAATGTGCAGTAGTAGCAGCAAGCAGGTGAATTCTGAACATTATAGTGAATTAAATAAGAATAGACAATCTGACTATTTTACAGAATAGACAATATAAACATATTTAAAATTAAAGTAATTTGAAATGTACATTGTGGCTGAGTTTAGAGTGTCTGGGGGGGGGGGGGGGGGGGGGGGGTTTGGGCCCGGATGGCTTGAGGATAGAAGCTCCTCTTGAGTCTCTCTGTCCTTGCCCGGATGATGCGGAACCTTCTACCGGATTGTAGAAGTTGGAAAGGTTTGTTGCCAGGACGGGACCTTCAGTATCTGCGCTGCTTTAGTCTGGCATCTCCTGGTGTAGGTGTCCTGAAGCGGGGGGAGAGCAATCCTGCAGCAGCATTCTGCTGTACGGATCACTCTCTGGAGAGCATTTTGGTCCTTAACACAGCTGTTCCCAAACCACGATGTGATATTCTGTGTGAGGATGCTCTCCACAGCGCCTGTATAGAAAATCCTGAGGATCTTTGTCTTCTCAGAACTTCTCTCATTTGTAACCTTCACTAAAGCTGTTTCTGTGCTGTGCTGAGCTCTGAAACCTGACTAAAAATCTTCAAATAAGCCATTCCTATGCAGATGATCAGTTAGCTGTTTGACAACTACTCTTTCAAGGATTTTTGATATGAAAGGAAGGTTGGAGATTGGCCTATAATTAGCTAAGACAAGTGGGTCTAGAGATGCTTTTTAAGTAAAGGTTTAACTACAGCCAGGTTGAAGGCCTGTGGTACATAGCTGATTATTAGAGATAGGTTGATCATATTTAAGATCGAAGAATTAATTAATGGCAGGACTTCCTTGAGCAGTTTTGTAGGAATGGGGTCTAAAAGACACGTTGATGGTTTGGAGGAAGTCATTATTGAAGTTAACGCAGAAAGATCAATTGGAGAAAAAGAGTCTAACTTAACATCAATGGTACTAAGAGTAGCTGTAGATAATATTACATCTGTGGGATGATTATTGGTAATTTTTTCTCTAATGATTAAAATTTTATTTGTGATGAAGTTCATGAAGTCATTACTAGTTAACGTTAAAGGGATGGTTGGCTCAGTAGAGCTCTGACTTTTTGTCAGCCTGGCTACAGTGCTGAAGAGAAACCTGGGGTTGTTCTTATTTTCTTCAATCAGTGACGAATAGTAAGATGTTCTGGCTTTGCGGAGGGCTTTCTTATAAAGCAGCAAACTATTTCTCCAGGCTAAATGATGATCCTCTAAATTTGTGACACGCCATTTCCTCTCCAGCTTATGAGTCATCTGCTTTAGGCTACGTGTTTGAGAATTATACCACGGAGTCAGGTACTTCTGATTTGAGACCTTAGTTTTCACAGGAGCTACAGTATCCAGAGTTGTACGTAGTGAGGAGGTAAAATTACTAACAAGATAATCGACCTCTGTTGGAGTAGCGTTCAGATAGCTGCTCTGCTCTATGTTGGTACAGGGCATTGAAGATGATAACAGTGGGTGGATTATATTCTTAAACTTAGTTACAGCACTTTCAGAAAGACATCTACTTTGATACAGTCTACTCTCCACTGCTGTGTAATCAATTATTGTAAATGTAAATGTTATCAGGAAATGATCAGACAGCAGAGGGTTTTCAGGAAACACTGTTAAATGTTCAGTTTCTATGCCATATGTTAAAACAAGATCTAGAGTGTGATTAAAGTGGTGGGTGGGTTCTTTTACATTTTGAGAGAAGCCAATTGAGTCTAATAACAGATTAAATGCGATGTTGAGGCTGTCATTTTTAGCATCTACATGGATGTTAAAATCACCCACAATAATTATTTTATCTGAGCTGAGCACTAAATCAGATAAAAAGTCTGAGAAATCAGAGAGAAACTCTGTGTAAGGCCCAGGTGGACGATAGATGATAACAAGTAAGACTGGTTTCTGAGTTTTACAGCTGGGGTGGACGAGGCTAAGCATCAGGCTTTCAAATGAAATAAAAGTCTGTCTTGGTCTTTCGTTAATTAATAGGCTGGTGTGAAAAATTGCTGCCACACCGCCCCCTCGGCCTGTGCTTCGAGGGTTCTGGTAGTTAGAATGACTCGGGGGTGTTGATTCATTTAAACTAACATAATCATCCGGCTGCAACCAGGTTTCTGTAAGGCAGAGTAAATCGATTTGTTGATCAATTATTAAGTCATGTACTAACAGAGACTTGGAGGAGAGAGACCTAATATTTAATAATCCACATTTCATTGTTTTACTCTTTGGTTCAGATGTGGATACTGTATTGTTCTTTCTTTGTGATTGTTTATGTTTAAGTTGTTTTTTGCTGGTTTTTAGTTTGTTTTTTGTCTGTTTGGAAGCTGACACAGTCTCTATGGAGATGGGTTTTTGGGGGGGTAGCAGGAGGAGAGAAGCTGCAGAGAGGCGTGTAAGACTGCAACTCTGCTTCCTGGTCCCAACTCTGGATAGTCATATTTTGGGGGGAAATGAGAGCTGCTCCATCCAAAGTGGGATGGATACCGTCTCTCCTAACAAGACCAGGTTTCCTCCAGAAGGTTTGCCAATTATCTATGAAGCCCACATCGTTTCTGGGACACCACTCAGACAGCCAGCAATTTAAGGAGAACATGCAGACTCCTGGTCTGATTGGGGAGGGGACCAGAGAAAACTACAGAGTCCCACATTGCTTTGGCAAAGTTGCACACCGATTCAATATTGATTTTAGTGACCTCCGATTGGCGTAACCGGGTGTCATTACTGCCGACGTGAATTATGATTTTACTGTATTGACGTTTACCCTTAGCCAGCAGTTTTAAATTTCCTTCAATTCAATTCAATTCAATTCAATTTTATTTATATAGCGCCAAATCACAACAAAAGTCGCCTCAAGGCGCTTTATATTGTACAGTAGATCGCACAATAATAAATACAGAGAAAAACCCAACAATCATATGACCCCCTATGAGCAAGCACTTTGGCGACAGTGGGAAGGAAAAACTCCCTTTTAACAGGAAGAAACCTCCGGCAGAACCAGGCTCAGGGAGGGGCGGCCATCTGCTGCGACCGGTTGGGGTGAAAGAAGGAAAACAGGATGAAAGACATGCTGTGGAAGAGAGACAGAGATTAATAACAGATATGATTCGATGCAGAGAGGTCTATTAGCACATAGTGAGTGAGAAAGGTGACTGGAAGGGAAAAACTCAATGCATCATGGGAATCCCCGGCAGCCTACGTCTATTGCAGCATAACTAAGGGAGGATTCAGGGTCACCTGGTCCAGCCCTAACTATATGCTTTAGCAAAAAGGAAAGTTTTAAGCCTAATCTTGAAAGTAGAGATAGTGTCTGTCTCCCGAATCCAAACTGGAAGTTGGTTCCACAGAAGAGGGGCCTGAAAACTGAAGGCTCTGCCTCCCATTCTACTTTTAAATACTCTAGGAACAACAAGTAGGCCTGCAGTGCAAGAGCGAAGTGCTCTAATAGGGTGATATGGTACTACAAGGTCATTAAGATAAGATGGGGCCTGATTATTTAAGACCTTGTATGTGAGGAGCAGGATTTTGAATTCAATTCTGGATTTAACAGGAAGCCAATGAAGGGAAGCCAAAACAGGAGAAATATGCTCTCTCTTTCTAGTCCCTGTCAGTACTCTTGCTGCAGCATTTTGGATTAGCTGAAGGCTTTTCAGCGAGTTTTTAGGACATCCTGATAATAAAGAATTACAGTAGTCCAGCCTGGAAGTAATAAATGCATGAACTAGTTTTTCAGCATCACTCTGAGACAGGATATTTCTAATTTTAGAGATGTTGCGCAAATGGAAGAAAGCAGTCTTACATATTTGTTTAATATGTGCGTTGAAGGACATGTCCTGGTCAAAAATGTCAATGTCAATGTCAATGTCGCCTGCTCTGGCCCCTGGAAGACAATTGACTGTGGTTGCCGGTGTCTCTAGCTTCACATGTCTGAGAACAGAATCACCAATTACCAGAGTTTGACTCCCGGCGGGTGTGTCGCCGAGTGGGGAAAAACGGTTAGACACATGAACAGGTTGGTGGTGTACCTGGGGCTTCTGTTTAGGACTATGCTTCCTCCTCACCGTCACCCAGCCGCCCTCTTTCCCCAGCTGCTTGGGGTCTGCCGGGGAACAGCTAGCGGGGCCTACGCTATCTTCGGCTGCACCAGCTACAGTTGCCTGGCTAGCTACGGGTGAATGAAGGGTGCGAAGCCGAGTCTCCAATTCACTAATCCTGGCCTCCAGAGCTGCAAATATGCTACATTTATTACAGATATCATTACTGCTAAAAGAGGCCGAGGAGTAACTAAACATCTGACACAATGAGCAAGAAAGTGCAGGAGGGACAGGTGAAGTAGCCATGGTGCTAACAAGTCGGCTACGAGCTAAGCTAAGATAGCGAAACAGTAAAGAGACAGTGAGTGAATACTTTGGCTATAAATTAGGTAGTGAGCACACAGAAAGTGTGCTTCGGATGAAGCACGTGAAGATTATACTATGAAAAAAGAACGTATTTAAAAGTTTTTAATTAAATTGCTAAGCAGATAAGCTACTGAGAAACACCACTGTGTTTGAGCAGGAACAGGAAGTGATACTCTACCACAGAGCGAGCGAACACCAAGTGACAGCGCCACAAAGAGTCAGGATGCCCCCGAGCCAAGGTGTAAAAACAGGTGTGGGTCACATTCAGCCAAAGTTTCGGGTGAGCTCATTGTGAAACCCTAGCGCCACCCTATCATGTGATTTCTTGAGGGTAGCCTCTGTACAAACAGACTTCAGCCATATAAGAGTGAGTGTGAGTGAATGAGAGCACACACAGGACACTGATCTCTGAATGTATGTGACTTGGTGAAAAAAAGGCTGCCCGAGTCCCCTCACCCACATCAGCTCAGATCTCTGCATTATCTACTGAGTCAGACTCAGAGGATCAGGGATCAAACGTTGTACAAAAGAGCAGAACAAGACTTCCTGTATAGAGGTGTGTGGGCCTACCGATCCACAATGTCAGCACAAATTTCACATCACATTCATCTCAGCACAACTAAAACATGGTGACTGACCTCAGAGTTTCAAATCGAAATCGTGGATTCTCCAGAAAAACACACAGCTGCTTCACTCCTGAATCCTGCAGGTTGTTGTAGGTTCCACTCAGGTCCAGCACTCTGGGATACGAGGGGTTGGACTTGAGCGCTGCTGCCAGATAATCACAGCTGATCTCTGACAAACCACAGCCCACCAATCTGTATAAAGAATGAAAGATGTAAGTTTATTAGACAAAGTGTGTGCTTGAAATCATTCAGTGTTTCATCATCTCTTCAGAGCTGAAGAAGGTTCAGAATGTAGAAGTTTAGAAAATGGAAACTCCAAACAGCTGAAGCCAACAGGAAGCAGCTTCAAACAAACACAACAAGAGAAAAAAAACTCTGAATGTTTCATATTAAAGTCATACATTTATCATAAAAACATGAAAAATGGTCAAGTTTTATTGTGTGAAAAAAAACAGACCAAGAAACATCAGAGTCCAAAATAAAACAAACTCCCAGTTCAGGAGGCCGACAGTGGGACTGTGTTTAAGGCTCTACACTAAAGCAACACAAGAAAGCTGAAGTTTGAAGCTGAAACTGTGAAGCTGTGAGTGAAAGAGCTCCAGCGTCTGTCACGTTACAGGAAACTTTCTTATTTCCACACTGATGAAAGCATCATGCTTTTATTTCCTGCGGCTTTTATTGAGTCACAGTGTGAAACTGTGCTGAGCCACAGCTGAACCAGCATCCCTATACAGCAGACACTTAAAGCACTTGGCTGCTTCCATTGAACCCACTGCACAGAGCTGTCAAAGATTCTAGAAAGGATTGTATTTGAGCAGTTACAAACTTTTCTAAATAGTCATAATATTTTTGAAAAGTTCCAGTCGGACTTCAAAACCCACATAGCAAAGAAACTGCCCTCCTAAAAATACATGATTTATTATTACTCACTGACTCAGGAGACCCAGCTGTGCTCCTACTCCTAGATTTAACTGCAGCCTTTGATACTGTTGAGTGGAAGCAAAAGATCTGCTTCCACTCATATGCCGACGACACCCAGATTTATCTTCGGTTTAATAGAAACACCTCCACGCCCATCGCTAGTCAAATGTCTTGACGAAGTTAAATCCTGGATGGCCTCAAATTTTCTTACCTTCAATGAGGACAAAACTCAGGTAATTATTTTTGGACCAAGCTGTAATTTCAATGCCCCAGATTTGGACTTATGTAACCTAACATGTGCTGTTAAAACGCATGTAAAAAACCTGGGAGGTTTCTTGGATAGCAAACTTACATTCGAGAAACAAATTAATTCAGTTGTCCAGCGGTCCATTTTTTGTTTTATCTCAGTTGGATTACTGCAATTCACTATATGTGGGTGTCAGTCAGTCCAGCGTGGCCCGGCTCCAACTTGTACAGAATGCTGCAGCTTGCCTTTTGACTCGTGTGAAGAAACACCAACATATTACTCCGGTGCTTGCTTCCCTTCATTGGCTTCCAGTGCGTTTTAGAATTAAATTTAAAATCTTACTTTTGACTTATAAAGTGCTAAATGGCCAGGCACCGGACTATTTGTCGGACATTTTGCAGCTTTATATGCCCTCTAGAGCCCTTCGATCAAGTGATCATTTACTCCTTACCGTACATAAGTCTAGGATGGTTCATAGAGGAGATCAGGCGTTTGCGGTTGTGGCACCGAAAATGTGGAATGACCTACCTCTCCATATTAGAAAGGCCCCAGCTGTTACTCTTTTTAAATCGCATCTTAAAACACATTTTTTTTTACCTTGGCTTTCGAAACTGTATGAGAGTTAACAATTCTTTTATCCTAATCTTCTTTTAATTTTCTTACCTGTTGTTGTTGTTAATGTCATTGCTTAATTGTTATTTTGTACAGCACTTTGGCCAACTTCCTGTTGTTATTAAATGTGCTTTATAAATAAATGAAATGAAATGATTATGTCGATTAAGGATCATGAGGTGGGGGATGGTTCCCTAATATTTTTGCTGGGAGTTGGCAACCCTATTAGTTAGGTTGTTTAATATTTCTGCTAAGTGCTCTTTAAGATACCAGAATAGGGAGGATGGTGTAGGTTTAAGCTTATTAGATTGATCAGTTTTGCTGAACTATAAAATATTTTGGGTGCAATGTATATTTTGCACACAAGTATAACAGAATAGCTTTAGTGTTTTGTTTTTTAAAACTTGAGTATGAACTTATACAAAATGCAGCAAGATATTTATAAAAAAGCAGTTTTATTGATTACAAAATACACTATGGGATTCATATCGGTATTGGCAGATATTCAAATAAAAAAGTGGTATCGTGCCATCTCTAGTAATAACTACTGAAGCAAATCCAGTATCAAAGCTCAGGAATCAGCAGCTCACACCTCGTTTTCTTTGAACAACTATTTTTAGCTGCTGTGTTTTTGTGTTTCTGCAGACCTCAGACATCCTGCTGCTCTGGAGAACTGAAGCTCTAAAGGGCTCAGCCTTTATCTCCAAGAAACAAAGCTGATCATGGAGACCCAGCAGGTCAGCTGATCTGTGGACAGCAACAGCATCTTTAACTAAGTGTGAGAGGTGAGCAGTTTTTGGAAGCCTTTACTGTCTGATAGTGATGTTTAAACGATGGCTCACAGTAGGGGTGGGCGATATGAACGATATACAATAGAAACGATATAAATTTGGCCAACGATAGAGATTTTAACTATATCGCTCTATCGCGATAGCGCATGTTGATGATGTCATCAAGCTGCGCCTGTTTTGGTCAAAAGCATCGCAGCGGCTACAACCATTATCATCTGCAAATTATGCCGGGCGACAGTAATCGCAAAGAGATGAAGCACTTTTGAAATATGGGGAAAGCCAAACACTGCGCTTCCTCCACTTCCATAACATTGATTCATTAATGTTGAATTCTCACGCAGCTGCTCTATTCCCATATTGTTGCAATATATTAATAACTGACCTTGTATTGTGGATGAATAAACTCAGTTGTTCTCCTGACTGAAGTTTGGCCCGTGTATAGCATCCTGCTATGCGACTGCATTTGTCCCTAACCACCAGAATACCTCACGTTAACTTTTATTGAGTGGAAAAAAAAGTTGCCGTTCATCCCCCAGCTTCACTGTGCTAATGTTATGCTAACATAGCTGTGTCGCTAGCAATCATATAGCACAACATTACATACCAGATAGTCCAACTTCAGTAACCCTGCAAACGCCACTGCTGTTTAGTTTCCTGTCTTCATTTATGTTGGAAGTGGTAGCAGAGCTGTACGTTTTATTTAGTTTCAAAAATCTCTCAGTCAGAACATGGTATGTCATGTTTAGGTGGAAACTAGCGAGCTAACTTCCTGTTAACTTCTAACTCCGTTAAATTTAATAAATTCTGTTTTCATGGATGCCTGGATGTTAAACGTAATTGTTACACCTGGTAAAGCAGCAACGCTGATGATTTTATTAAAGATGAAAGAATTTAGACTGTTTTTAACTCTGTGTTCGTTTCACTTTGGGACCTGAAGCGGACGGAGTTCTGGACCCAGATTACTCCGCTAAGTTCCTCACTGCGGCAGCCATAATGCTCTGACATCAAAACATTTTTTAACAAATTTCTGCACGCCAAAATCAGTTCGAGGTCAATAAGCACAACCAGAATTCATACAAAAGGCACACTCGATTTTTGAGAAAATTAAAGGATTTTAAGCCTTATAGTGTGGAAAATACGTTATACAGAAGAAAAGAATATATCGCGATATATATCGTTACCGCACGTGCTTCAAATTATATCGCGATATGGATTTTAGGCCATATCGCCCAGGCTTAGAGCACAGCAGGATCATTGGATCATTATTTTGCTTTTCTTTTATTATTATGCTTAGCTTCAACTTCACAGATATTCTCTGAAATGTTTCCCACTGTTGGACAAACTTTCACAGTTTCTTCATAAAGGAGATCTCCTGTGTTCAGCTGTGATAATATGTTAAACACTGAATTATGATTCATATGTGAATGTACTGACTGTTAATCAATGATGAGAATATAATCAGTAAATCTAAAGATGTTTGAGTTTGTCTAAAATGATCAATCAGAGTAAAGTAAGAAAATAATAATTTTAGAGACAGGCCTAACTCAGGCCAGCTGACAGCCTGTGTACAAACAGACTTCAGCCATATGAGAGTGAGTGTGAGTGAATGATTGTACTGAATATATTGTGACTGACAAACAGACTTTAAAGAGAAAAGTGTTCGGATTAAAATGGATTACGCTAAAGTGAACGTGCTAATGAAATCTGAACTGACTGAAATGTGAAGTGAAGATTATTCAGATGTTAAAGAGAGAGAGACTGATAATAAGGTGGGGCTGAAGATCAGTGAATGTCATGTAAACCACAGATTGGCTGACCAGATATCAGAGTGACAGTTTCAAGGTTTTCCCTGTGGATTATAACTTTAAGAAGATGTGACATTTATCAAGGAATCCTGCTCTCCGGATTATTTCCATCAACACTGAGCTGGAACATGTCTACAGTGCTGAAAGTGCCCATCTCACCACCAACCTCTCTGTGTACATTCACTTTTTAACCCTTTGTGAAAAAATAAAGGTGTAAATCTGAGTATTAATCTATGTTAGTACAAACACCTCTAATAGGTTGCTTTAGCTTTTCCAAGTAATATCTTCCCTTGGAGTCTGTGGTCCAGGCTTCTAAAACCATCCTAGTTTAACAAGCACTACACTCAAGAGGAGAGCTGCACTAACATGACTGATAACATTTGACCTGCAAAGGCTACTCATGTTTATTTGTATTAGGACAAGCAGGGAAGACCTAGACATCAAGTCTGTCAGGCTGCCTGAGTCCAGAGGATCAGGGATCAGAAGTTCTACAAAGAAGTTCTACAAAGAGTAGAACCAGACTTCCTGTATAGAGGTCTGTGGGCCTACCGATCCACAGTGTCAGCACAACTTTCACATCACATTCATCTCAGCACAACTAAAACATAGTGACTGACCTCAGAGTTTCAAATCGAAATCGTGGATTCTGCAGAAGAACACACAGCTGCTTCACTCCTGAATCCTGCAGCTTGTTCAGACTCAGGTCCAGTACTCTAGGATATGAGGGGTTGGACTTGAGCGCTGCTGCCAGATAATCACACACTTATTTTCTTCCAGCACTTTCACACAAACATCTACTGTCATTACTTTCACCAAAATCTGTGGAGTCCTTTATTGGAAATTCAAATGTGATTCAAACGGTCAGAGAATAGAGGGTTATGAGGAAATATGATGAAATGTGTATTAGCATGAAGTTATTGAATCATTCTCCTCATAAACCAAACAAAATGATTGACAAACATTGCTAGGTTTGTATTGTTGGATTGTCATTTATGCTTAGAAATTTATAATCATATATGCTTAGAAGTACATAATTGTTTGTAGATTGATAGAGGGTTGATCCTTAGCAGTTTGTAAAGACTCTGTGTGCCTTGCAAAGTGTTCTGGCATGCACGCATACACCCTAAGGTCACGAGAGAGGTCATACCTTCTCTTTCTGATTTATAGTATAGGAGGACACCTACTCTGTATCTGTTTTAGCATAAGAGCCCTTTGTTTAAATGAACTGCTGGACTCCCTGGCGCCAGCAGGTTTGGGGAGTCTTAACAGGGTCACATATCAAACACACACACTCAACCCCATTCAACTATCTTAGTGAGGACCTTCATTGACATAATGCTTCCCTATCCCCTTACCCTAACCATTAAAAATGAATGCCTAACTCTAACCCTAAACCTAAACCTAACCATAACCTAATTGTAACCCTGACACTAAAACCACATTTTGAGCCTGTAAAAGGCCTTTAAACTTGTGAGGACCGGTGAATGTATCCTCACAAGTGACTGTTGGTTCTCACAAGTATAGTAGAATCTAGATTTCGGTCCTCACAATGATAGCTAGACAGGAACACACACACACACACACGTAATGATAAGCAGCTCTTGCTGTAAGTTAATGTAGTTTCATGCCATACCACAAGGTGGCACTATCTGTAAAGAACATGGGCATGAGAGCTAAGAGGTGAAGGGGTTGTCCTTCCGGCTTACCAAGCATGGTTAATAAAAGTATGTCGCAGATCACAAAAAGGACTCGTTCTTCATAAATAAGGAGACAAACAAAACAACACACACACACTGGTACTCTTTGTTCACATGCAAGCCTGTGTAAGATGTCATATGTTAATGAACTTATGGATATTCATGTAACCACAATAAAAAGCAGTGCTACGGGGGAGCTAACTGAGAGCGACTGGGGTTCAAGCGGAAGGAACGGCACTCGTCACAGTTCTCTCCCTCGTGCACAAGCAACACAAAGAGCTCTGGTGACTTGTGTCTTGTTTTTGGCTAGTGCCTAGTGCAGGGGTGGCCAACTCCAGGCCTCGAGAGCCGCTGTCCTGCAGGTTTGAGTGTCTTCATAGTTTTGTTTTTGAAATACACCAATTTTTATATACTGCAGGAAGAACGAAAATAAATATTATAATGCAAATTTGCAAAAAAAACAGCATATGCATCAAAATAAACTATTTCCAGCAGTGCAATATGAGTTCTAAGCATCCCAGAAACGACATCAAAAGTTATAAAGTCAAACATAACTTTTAAAAACACCAGTATAGGCTTATAAGGCCCTAAAGGTAAAAAAAACTACATTTCTGAGAAAATGACGTCACTTCCGGTTTCGGGCAGGAAATAGCGGACATGCGATAGTTTGCGCTGACGTCTATTCCAATCTAGGAAGTGTTACGAACAGCTGATCAGATCGGCAAAGCTTGTTTCTGGAATATTAGGTTTTTGTTGCTGCAAGTGGTTTATATGCCGTTTTTGTAAAGCTATATGTGGAAGGAAACCGTGACCTAGGACAAGCTAATGACATAACATGTAAGTACAACTCCTCCGGTTTCATATGCAAAAAACATTATTGCGCTAGCTTACGTGGTTGCAGTTCTACCGGGATGTTAAAATAGTGACGCAAAATGGCTTTAAACGGTTAAAGAAGTCTTTGGCACCATTGACCCTCACGTTTTACTTGAACATGAAGTTGTCCACCCACTTCTCAAAAAAAAAAACTAACGTCGACGCAACCATTCTTTCAAATTTTAGACCAACTAGCTATCAAGCTGGTGGATAACAGACATCTCCGAAAACGTCTGAGCACTTGTGCGAATATGTGATATCTTGATAAACCAAGCAGATATTTGAAGTTTACACAGCTACATTCTCGCCTGAAAATATGTTAAAAGTTTATTTTGTGACCCAGAAAGAGTAATAAGAGTAATATTACAAACTTAGTAGCGATGGCCATTACTGAAAACTGGAATTGGCTGGGCCGCGCTATGAATTCTGGGATATGGTGGGCCACAAAGGATACACTCGACCCATCCTTCAAATTTGGGGAAAAGGAGAACACATTTGTCGGCTCCATTCGGAGGAGTCTACGAATTTGGACATCCTTTGTCGCATCGCTGTGACATAATCGGCCTACAAATGCGGCCTCAGGAGGATGCAGCCCATGAATTTGGACACCCCCATAATCGTGCTTCAAATATTTTGCATATAAATGATCAAAAAACAATCACACTAATCGCCCCCTCGGACCCCTGTTCTTCCATTAATGTTGACCTTGGCTAACTGGAAAAGTTCAGAACTCCGTTTGCAAAAGATTTAGGAGTGTTTCTCGATAGCTCTTTCTCATTTGAGAAACAAAAAAAAATTCTATTATTAAAACCAGCTTTTTCCAGCTAAAGGCCATTGCAAAAACCAAGACCATGTTGTCATCCACCGACTTTGAGAGAATGATACATGCATTTATCTCTTCTAGGCTTGACTACTGCAATAGTCTTTATTTTGGTATAACCAGGCCCTACTCTAACATCTGCAGAATGCGGCAGCCCGACTTCTGACATGCAATGGCAAATTTGATCATATCTCCCCAATCCTGGCTCGTTTAAACTGGTTACCAGTACATCGTAGAATTGATTTCAAGATTTTGCTGTTTGTCTTTAAATCTCTGAATGGATTAGCTCCATCTTATCTCTCGGACCTTTTAACAAAAATAATCCAAGTACAGCCCTCAGGTCTGCAGATAAGTTGCTTCTGACTTTGCCCAGAACTAGATGGAAAAACAGAGGTGACGGAGCTTATGCGATCACTGCAGCCAAACTCTGGAACAGCCCTTTCACATAAGGTCTTCACCAACACTCAACATTTTTAAAACCCAGTTGAAAACACATTTGTACTCTCTAGCTTTCAATTATGACTAGTCTTTTATATTAATTACTATGTATGTCTACTATTTTATCTGTACTATGTGCAGCACTCAGTGAATCATTGCAACCATTGCAACCTGTGTTGTTTTTAAATATGCTTAGTGCGTTTTAAATGTGCTGCAGACATTAAGACATATTCTCACAGGATCTAATGTAATTTTAAGAATTAGATTTTAAAAATATGTGCTCTAAAATTACAGATAATTTAATACAAATACAAAAAAACTATCAACCAAAATCTCTCTGCACAGGTAAGCATTATGACTGAAAGAAATTTAAATCATAAGTTTCCTGAACTATGGATATGGAAATTATTAAATACTATTGAATATGCATTGTAATTAATGGCCAGTAGAAACCATACTAGGGCTGGGCGATATGGCCTAAAACCCATATCGCGATATAATTTGAAGCACGTGCGGTAACGATATATATCGCGATATATTCTTTTCTTCTGTATAACATATTTTCCACACTATAAGGCACACTTAAAATCCTTTAATTTTCTCAAAAATCGAGAGTGTGCCTTATGTATGAATTCTGGTTGTGCTTACTGACCTCGAACCGATTTTGGCGTGCAGAAATCTGTTAAAATGTTTTAGTACAACTTTGGTAAGCCGCACTGCTTGATGGATTGTCAGAGCATTACGGCTGCCGTAGTGATGAGCTTCCTGGAGTAATCCGGGTCCAAAACTCCGTCCCTTTCAGGTCCCAAAGTCAAATGAATACTGAGAGTTAAAAACGGTCTAAATTCTTCCATCTTTAATAAAATCATCAGCGTTGCTGCTTTACCAGGTGTAACAATTAAGTTTAACATACAGGCATCCATGAAAACAGAATTTATTAAATTTAACGGAGTTACAAGTTAACAGGAAGTTAGCTTGCTAGTTTCCACCTAAACATGACATACCATGTTCTGAAAGAGATTTTTGAAACTAATTCAAACGTACAGCTCTGCTACCACTTCCAACATAAATGAAGACAGTAAACTAAACAGCAGTGGCATTTGCAGGGTTACTGAAGTTGGACTAGCTGGTATATAATGTTGTGCTACGTGATTGCTAGTGACACAGCTATGTTAGCATAACATTAGCACAGTGAAGCTGGGGGATGAACGCTACCTTTTTTTCCACTCAATAAAAGTTAACGTGAGGTATTCTGTATGGACAAATGCAATCGCATAACAGGATGTTATACACAGGCCAAACTTCAGTCAGGAGAACAACTGAGATTATTCATCCACAATACGAGGTTAGTCATTAATATACTGCAACAATATGGGAATAGAACAGCTGCGAGAGAATTCAACATTAATGAATCAATGGTAGAGAAGTGGAGGAAGCGCAGTGTTTGGCTTTCCCCATATTTCAAAAGTGCTTCATCTCTTTGCGTTGACTGTCGCCCGGCATAATTTGCAGATGATAATTGTTGTAGCCGCTGCGATGCTCTCGACCAAAACAGGCGCAGCTTGATGACATCAGCAACATGCGCTATCGCGATAGAGCGGTATAGTCAAAATCTCTATCGTTGGCCAAATTTATATCGTTTCTATCATATATCGTTTATATCGCCCACCCCTACACCATACCATGTAATTTGGGCACGGTTTTCTTCTCGTACATGAAACGAGGAAAGTGGCCACCCCACTGAAGTAAACAGAACCAGGAAACTGGGGAAACTTGGCAAGAAACCATATGGATATTACATCAAGGTCATCTGATCAATCTACCACATCTGGAGGAGCTAAGTGTCAGCACTGGGAACCCCACAGTGTTGGTAAGAGAATTAATGGCCATAGACTGAAACTTTACACCAAAAATGCAGATAAAAGTGGCCACAATAAATATCCGAACGAGTCAATGTGGAAAAAGAGCTCAACGTGATCAGTCCACAAACTCCTCAAATTCAATATTTGGATTGTAGCAAAATCTGAATGATGTATTTGTGTGCCTGGCACTATGATTCTGAACAAACCTACCATTAATGGGAGACTGACTCTTTTCTACTCTGGGAGTGAGAAATGAGAGGTTGAGAAGTAAGAAATGAGAAGCTGGTTTTATGGTTGAGACTCGGGCTTTGAATATCGTTCTGGCCTTCCAACCCATCTCTGACCGCCTGGCTGTCCTCATTATCAACACCAATTAAACAAAATATGTGACGTGTCTGTGAAGGTTCTCAGTCATCCAGGTCATCGTAGTCAAACGAATTTTGCAAAGAAAAGCGTCTGGACTCCTTTAAGTTGCTTGAAGACGTTTCACCTCTCATCCGAGAAGCTTCTTCAGTTCTATGTGACTGTGACTGTAAAAAAATCTTCAGAGCGTAATGAAGAATCTCCTAAGCCAGTGGTTCCCAAACTTTTTTTGCTGGGCCCCCTTTTGTTTTACAAGAAAAATGTTCATCCACACGTAAACGGCGTTTCGAATCACCGAAAACTGAGATTTTTTTAAAACTCCTGTTTTGCGTTTACGTGTGGGCGAGGAATACAGAGTTCGTCACGCCAAGTCAAAGGTATGTGCCTTTTTTCACGTCACACTGTTCGCCACATTATTGTTTACATGAGATGAAGTGCAGAATGGCAGATAGCGACAAAATACTGTTAATCTGACTATCTTCAGGTTTTACACACGCAGTTACTGTCCCTCCATTTAGAAAGGCAGAGGCGTCATGCTGTAATTATTTTACGTGTAGTTGTTTTTTTTTCCTGTGTAATAATATTCAACATTGCTATCAATACATTTTTCAAAAGATGGATCCTGACCTGAGAGTTTCCAGTGTACAATGTGGACTCTGCAGTGCAGCAGACAGATACTTCACTCCTGAATCCTGAAGGTCATTGTTACTTAGGTCCAGCTCTTTCAGACAAGAGGACTGGGAGTTGAGAACTGAGGAAAGAGCATCACAGCTTTTCTCTGAGAGGTTACAGCCACTCAGTCTGAAAAAAAAAATATTAAAATCAGTTAAATGAAATGTTTTTTTTAAGCCAGCATGCAATAGAATTAGTGGTTAACAAAATAGCTTAATTAAAACAAAACTGTCCTCAGAAAACCTGAAAACAAACTGTAAAACTATGTAGAAACATAATAAAGATATGAGTACAAATGTACTTACAGAGCTTTGTTGGAAGCTTTGACCACTGGCAGCAGCCTCAGAAGAGCCTCCTCTGAAGCAGAGTATTTCTTCAGGTCAAACACATCCAGATCTTTTTCTGATGACAGTAAGATGAAGACCAGAGCTGACCACTGAGCAGGAGACAGATAATCTGTGGAGAGACTTCCTGATCTCAGGGACTGTTGGATCTCCTCCACTAGAGAACGATCATTCAGTTCATTCAGACAGTGGAACAGATTGATGCTTTTCTCTGCAGATAGATTCTCACTGAGCTTCTTCTTGATGTACTGGGCTGTTTCCTGATTGGTCTGTGAGCTACTTCCTGTCTGTGTCAGCAGGCCTAGTATGAGAGTCTGATTGGTCTGCAGTGAAAGACCCAGGAGGAAGCGGAGGAACAAGTCCAGGTGTCCATTTGGACTCTGCAAGGCCTTGTTCACAGCACTCTGGTGGAGAGATTGTAGGTTTGGTTTGTTAAATAGTTTAGACCATGTAGAGGTTGTTAGTTGTTCTTCGAGCAGATTGAGTCCAGAGTTGATGAAGGTCAGATGGACATGAAGAGCAGCCAGAAACTCCTGAACACTCAGATGGATGAAGCAGAACACCTTGTCCTGGTACAGTCCTCTCTCCTCTTTAAAGATCTGTGTGAACACTCCTGAGTACACTGAGGCTGCTCTGATATCGATGCCACACTCTGTCAGGTCTGATTCATAGAAGATCAGGTTTCCTTTCTGCAGCTGATCAAAAGCCAGTTTTCCCAGAGACTCCATCATCTTCCTGCTCTCTGGACTCCAGTGTGGATCTGTCTCAGCTCCTCCATCATACTTGACCTTCTTCACTTTGGCCTGAACCACCAGGAAGTGGATG
This sequence comes from Oreochromis niloticus, assembly GCF_001858045.2. NCBI lineage: Eukaryota > Metazoa > Chordata > Actinopteri > Cichliformes > Cichlidae > Oreochromis > Oreochromis niloticus. Next base: position 135,058 of record NW_020327642.1, read on the forward strand.
TACATCTCAGTCAGGGTCTTGGGCAGCTGTCCTCCCTCTCTGGTTTCCAGCACATCCTCCAGAACTGTAGCAGTGATCCAGCAGAAGACTGGGATGTGGCACATGATGTGGAGGCTTCGTGATGTCTTGATGTGGGAGATGATCCTGCTGGCCTGCTCCTCATCTCTGAATCTCTTCCTGAAGTACTCCTCCTTCTGTGGGTCAGTGAACCCTCTGACCTCTGTCACCATGCCAACACAGTCAGGAGGGATCTGATTGGCTGCTGCAGGTCGTGTGGTTATCCAGAGGTGAGCAGAAGGAAGCAGTTTCCCCCTGATGAGGTTTATCAGCAGCACATCCACTGAGGTGGACTTTCTAGGGTCAGTTAGGATTGTAGTTTTGTGGAAGTCCAGAGGAAGTCGACACTCATCCAGACCATCAAAGATGAACACAACCTGGAAGTCTTCAAAGCTGCAGATTCCTGCTTCTTTGGTTTCAGTAAAGAAGTGATGAACAAGTCCCACCAAGCTGAACTTTTCCTCTTTCAGCACATTCAGCTCTCTGAAAGTGAATGGAAATATGAACTGGATGTCCTGGTTGGCTTTGTCTTCAGCCCAGTCCAGGCTGTATTTCTGTGTTAAGACTGTTTTCCCAATGCCAGCCACTCCCTTTGTCAGCATTGTTCTGATTGGTTCGTCTCTTCCAGGTGAGGCTTTAAAGATGTCTTCTTGTCTGATGGTTGTTTCTGGTCTGTCTGGTTTCCTGGATGCTGTTTCAATCTGTCTGACCTCATGTTCATCATTGACCTCTGCAGTCCCTCCCTCTGTGATGTAGAGCTCTGTGTAGATCTGATTCAGAAGGGTTGGGTTTCCTGCTTTAGCGATCCCCTCAAACACACACTGGAACTTCTTCTTCAGGGTGGATTTAAGGTTACGATGACAAACTGCAGCTGGAAGTTCTGAATGAGAAGAAATATGTAGAATATCATTTGAAAGTGGAAACAAACACTTAAATCGAAAAAGAATGAATCTTTAAAACATGTTGCTCCATCTCCTAAGACATCAGTAAATGTCTCATTTATCCAGCAGCTTAAATCTTTAGATAAATCCTCTTACTGCTCTGCAGACGGTCAGCCAGCTCCTCCTGCTTCATTCTCCTCAGGAAGTCCACTGTGATCTTCACAAATGCCTCTCTGCTGCTGCTCCTCTGACTCTCTAAGCATTCTGGGTAATCTGGACTCAGAACCTTCTGGATCTTCTTCAGCTCGTTCTTCACAAAAGTGATGATGTTGTCCTCCAGCAGCTAGAACAGAATACTTTATGAATGATCCAATCAGACTGAAATCATGGAGCCAAACATCAGATCCATGTTGGACACACTGACAATCCACTGGTCTACAAAGAGCAGCATGGAGATGACTGTGAAAAGAGTAGATGTAACAGTAGTTGTTGTACATGTACAGACCATAAATATGGAGTCCAGCTGTGTTTGATGCTGCTGGGCAGACTGATCACTGGAAACCTCTGAGCTCTGCTAGTCCACTCTGTGGAGGAAACATGAAGGATTAGATCAGCATCAGATCCAAAAGTTTCTGCTCAAATAACTTCATCTGAATCAAGTTTGTCAAGTTTTAAACTCTCAGATTGTGAAAATATCAGTAATTTTCAATCTTTTTTTATGGACTCCCTTTCAGTGTTGATGGAAGATGTTACAGAAGGTCAGAACAAAGTTTAAGATTTCATTAATCTGAAAATTAAAAAGTATATTGTAGAAGCCTCGTGGTGTTATATGAGTCAGTGAACACTCTGGATGTTATTTCACTGAAGAGTAAATCCATCCAATCACAGGTGTGTATACTGAATTACACAACACAGGTATGGTGGCTCATGACAGACACAATGGTGCACAATGATCAGTTTGCCAACTGATCTACATATATGAAGAATTGTTGAACTCTGAGCTGTGTCCTGTTCCTGCTCTTCACGCTTTCCAGCAGCTTCTGTCCTGTAAAGGTTTGTCAGCTGCAGTGAATCTACAACAACAGCAGGAGATGTTTCTGGAGTTTAAACGCTCACAAATCGACTTTGGGACTGACCTCAAACAACATGTTGTCATGGTGATAGTCTACACATTCACTGGCTCACAGTCAGTGTAGATATTAAGGCTGGGTTTTGACGATCAATTTTCCAATTAAAATAGATTCTACCTAAAATAACGTGATATCAATTCATTAAAATCCTTAATCGATTTTTTTAAATATAGATCTATATTGCCCGAAAAGCCAGAATCTCAGGTTAACCCTCACAAAATTTCAACAACCACCAAACAGCTAAAACAGTAAATGAGAGCAGGTTCACGGATTCAGCACAAAGACGTAAACACAAAGCCGACACTGTCTCACCCGATGGCGCGTACACGTACACGCCATCGGGGGTGAAAGCCAACAGCTTACTCATTTTGATGCATCGGCCTGTCCGCACTCTGTGTTTACGTCTTTTTTGCCCTAAATTCTGAAGCTGCAGGTTTCATCTTTCTCCAACCAAAATTGACTGAAAAAGCAGCAAAAGAAGATCAAAACTACGCTTCACATAAACATTGTCATGAATTCCCTCTGACTTTTGCTGTTTTGCCTCCACCACGATAAAATCACACTTCATCCACAGCTCTCTCTCTCTGTACTTCAAGAACAGTTTAACATTCGCCTGCTTTTACCTACCACCTACCTGGACTGCTGTGTTTTTTCTTTTTTTCTTAAATGACTTCCGAGAAGAAGCCGCATTAAACTTTATGAAATTATGAAAAATTAAAATAGGCTTTGCTGTGTTTGTGTTTGTAGCTTTGCTCTGCTTCACTTCAGCAGCATCAGGTAATAAGATAAGATAAGATGACCTTTATTAGTCCCACAGGTGGGAAATTTGTTTTGTTACAGCAAAAGTGCAAAGTTATGTAGCAGAAATTAGAAAACACTGGAATGCAATAAAATAAAATAAAATACTATATACAATAGAATAAAATAGAATACAAATACTATATACAACTGAGTAAGAAAATACAAAAGTACAACTTCGTCAGAAAAAGAATTGCACATATAGCAGTTTTATTGCACATGTGAGGGTTTGATCAGCTGCAAAAGTCTTTATTGTGGAGTCTGACAGCAGTGGGGAGGAAAGACCTGCGAAATCTCTCCGTCCCACACCGTGGGTGCCGCAGTCTCCCACTGAAGGAGCTGCTCAGTGCTGTCAGAGTCTCTTGCATGGGGTGGGAGATGTTGTCCAACAGTGATGACAGCTTAGCCTGTCACTCACCACCTCCACTGGGTCCAGAGGGCATCCTAGAACAGAGCCAGCTCTTCGGATCAGCCTGTTCAGTCTCTTCCTGTCCCCAGCAGAGATGCTGCCGCCCCAGCAGACCACACCATAGAAGATGGCTGAGGCCACCACAGAGTCATAGAAGGTCTTCAGGAGTGGGCCCTCCACTCCAAACGACCTGAGTCTCCGCAGCAGGTACAGCCTGCTCTGCCCTTTCCTGTAGAGGGCGTCTGAGTTATGAGTCCAGTCCAGTTTGTTGTTCAGATGAACACCAAGGTACCTGTAGCTGTCCACAGCCTCAATGTCCATACTTTGGATGTTCAGTGGTTGCAGTGGAGGATGCTTGTGCCTGCGGAAGTCTACCACCAGCTCCTTGGTTTTACTGGCGTTGATCTGGAGGTAGTTCAGCTGGCACCAGTCCACAAAGTCCTGAGTCAGTCCTCTGTACTCCTTGTCGTCCCCATCAGTGATGAGGCCGACTATTGCAGAGTCATCAGAGAACTTCTGCAGGAAGCACTCGGTGGAGTTGTGGGAGAAGTCTGCAGTGTAGATGGTGAAGAGGAACGGAGCCAGAACCGTTCCCTGTGGGGCCCCCGTACTGCAGACGACCCTGTCCGACACACAGCCCTGAGTCCTCACATACTGTGGTCGGTCAGTGAGGTAGTCCAAAATCCAGGTAGTGAGGTGATGGTCCACTCCAGAGTTCTCCAGCTTGTCCTTCAGAACCGAGGGAAGAATAGTGTTGAAGGCACTGGAGAAATCAAAGAACATGATTCTCACAGTGCTCCCAGCGGTCTCCAGGTGAGCGAGGGAGCGATGTAGGAGGTGAATGACGGCATCATCCGCTCCAATGCCAGGCTGGTAGGCAAACTGAAGTGGGTCCAGTGATGAGCTCACAAGGCGCCGAAGCTGAGCCAGGACCAAGCGCTCCAGGGTCTTCATCAGGTGGGATGTCAGAGCCACCGGCCTGCAGCTGTTGAGGTCCTTGGGGCGTGAAGTCTTTGACACTGGTACAACACAGGAGGTTTTCCAGAGATGTGGGACTCGTCCCAGCCTCAGGCTCAGGTTGAAGAGGTGCTCCATCACCCCACACAGTTGGTCCGCGCAGGACCTGACGACCCTCGAGCTGATGCCATCTGGGCCGGCTGCCTTCTTACCATTAATCCTCCTCAGTTCCCTCCTAACCTGGGTGGTTGAGAGAGACAGGCTGGAGCCTTGTGTTGAATGTGTATTGGATGCTGTTGTTGGGGGTGGGGAGGAGTGAGCAGGGTGAGTAGAGGAGGTGTGAAGTGTCTGAGGTATCAGAGGTGGAACAGCAGCAGTGGGGGTGGGTGAGTCTGCAGCTGATGTTGGAGACTGCCTCATGGCTGAATCAAATCTGTTGAAGAAATGATTCAGTTCATTTGCCCACCTCACATCCCTCCCAGGCAGAGAGTTCTGATGATTGTGGCCTGAAATGGTTCTGAGGCCTCTCCAGACTTCACCAACGTTGTTTTGCTGAAGCTGGTTCTCCATGTTCATATGTTGACTCATGGTTTTCTTCAGTTTTTGTTTAAAGTTATCTTCAATAAAAAAAATCTCCTTCACGTTTTTCCTCTGTTTTATGACACAACCCTGAACATGAACATCCACACCACTGTGGTTCAGTGTTGTCCTGATGGAGTAACAGCAGCCAGTATGATCCAGGCTTTAGCTGCTGGGTCTCTGTGTGACCTCTCAGACTGTTTAACAGATCAGACACAAAGAGAATCAGAGCAGCTCTTTAAAGACAAACATGAACCCACTCAGGTCACACTTTCCCCACAGATATGAGCATCACTGTCCTCAAACAGCAAATGACCAAGTCTAACATTTGGATCTTTTCTCTTTCATTGTTTTCTTTTTAATGAATCTTTGTAACAATCTGAGGATGTTTCAGGTCAGATTTATCCAGGAAACACAAACATGTAAAGGAGTCATCACAGCTCTCTGACCTCGTTGGTCCAGGTTCACCACTGAAGTCTGGAGGTTCATGTTTGGACCGGTCACTCCTCACAGACGGACAGCTGGACCCTGCAGACTGTGACCTCTGACCTCTGCAGACACAAACATGATTGAAGTAGCTGTGATCACACAGACTGCAGATAATGCAGCTGTTTCCTGTCAGTAACATCCTCTTAGATTAGAGTTCAGCTTTTTACAGGAAAACAAACGTCAAACTACCCACTGCTAGCAGCTGTTTGTATCATAGTTTAGGATCCAGATGTGTGAGGTCTAAATTTATAAATTATGATTAAAATAAATAGTTAAAAACAGCCAATTCTGTCCAGATAAAATAACAGTTACAGCTGAGCCTGTGTGTCCTTTGAGACACAGCTCACTTACAGAGATGCATTTTAGAAACCAGGAAACATCAAAATCATTTAAATCAGAGAGTTCATGTTACTGACAGCTCACCTCTCTGCAGCAGAGACTTTAAAATCAATGAGGAAACCTTTAGACCGGTCACTCTGTAAGGACACAGAGCTGAGTGGAGGTCCAGGTGGGTTCCTGTGAATAATGATGGAGCAGTGATGCGAGTGCTGAGCTGTGACATGGAGAAGAGTCATGGACAGTTAGAGATGGTCATCTCACCTCTGAGCTTTGGTCTGGCTCTCATGTTCCCCACACAGAGTGCTTTTAGAGGGAGGGACTCCCTCCTCTCTGTCCTCACACTGATCCATGCTGCTCAATTCAGCTCACACACACTTTCTACCTTCACCTGCAGAGGAAACACAAATCATTCATGTGCACATCAACTGAAATCCTCCTTTCCATCATGTGTGCTGTCCAAATATCAGCTGCTACTTTCCTGCTTCATCTCAGTCAGACAGCAGTGTGAGGCAGAGGAAGCTGCCATCAGCTGCTCTACTATCTGTCCACTAGATGGAGCCATGAAGCACACACGATGCATTCATTGACATACACTGATTCACTGTGACTGGAAGCTTCAGTCAGTTCAACACGTGTGAACAACATTTTAAACATTCCAGCTGATCCATGACTCAAAGAGGATCAGCAGAGTTAAAGCTTCACACTAGTGATGGCCATATGAAGCTTTCTGAAGCTTGTATTGAAAAACGGTTCATTACTCGAAGCTTTTCAACACAGTCCTCTCTGGTGACATCTGGTGGCCAAAAATATGAAGAGCAGCTTGGATCCACAAAATAAAACCAACTGCTTCTCAAATCAAATCAAATCAAATCACCTTTATTGTCACGTCACATGTGCAGGTACACTGGTACAGTACATGCGAGTGAAATTCTTGTGTGCAAGCTTCACAAGCAACAGAGTTGTGCAAAATACAATAACGTGCAACAAGCAAAGTATAAAAATGGTTAATCTAAAAAGTAATAAATATATGTACCATATATAAAGGTATATACATTACTGAATGTGTGTACTAAATATGTTTTTCTACGTGTGTGTGTGTGTGTGTGTGTGTGTGTGTGAGAGTGTGTATATACATGTTTTACAAATGAAATAGAGTAAACAATAAAATAAGATATATAAAATATAAAATATACAGAGGTTGGTATGTGCAAAACAGTGGCATTAATGTACAGTTTGGAGTGCATAATGTTGAAGTTCCAGTAGTGAGGGTGAGGTGTCTATGACGTGTTCAGCAGTCTGATGGCCTGGTGGAAAAAGCTGTCTCTCAGTCTGCTGGTACGGGACCGGATGCTGCAGAACCTCCTTCCTGATGGAAGTAGTCTGAACAGTTTATGGCTGGGGTGACTGGAGTCCTTGATGATCCTCCCCGCTTTCCTCAGGCACCGCTTCCTGTAGATGTCTTGGAGGGAGGGAAGCTCACCTCCAATTATCCGTTCAGCACACCGCACTACTCTCTGGAGAGCTTTGCGGTTGTAAGCGGTGCTGTTGCCATACCAGGTGGTGATGCATCCGGTGAGGATGCTCTCAATGGCACAGCGATAGAAGGTCCTGAGGATGCGGGGGCTCATGCCGAATCTTTTCAGTCTCCTGAGAAAGAAGAGGCGCTGCTGCGCCTTCTTCACTGTCTTGTTTATGTGTACTGACCACGTAAGATCCTCAGCCAGATGTACACCAAGGAAGCGGAAGCTGCTCACTCTCTCCACAGCGGCGCCGTTGATGGTGATGGGGGTGTGTACTCCTCTGCACCTCCGGAAGTCCACTATCAGCTCCTTTGTCTTTGCGACGTTGAGGGTGAGATGGTTGTCTTGACACCAGTTGGTCAGGGCGCTGACCTCCTCCCTGTAGGCCGTCTCATCACCGTTGGTGATAAGACCCACCACTGTAGTGTCGTCCGCAAACTTCACAATGATGTTGGAGTTGTTAGTGGCCGTGCAGTCGTAGGTGTAGAGTGAGTACAGGAGAGGGCTCAGTACACACCCCTGTGGAGCACCAGTGTTCAGTGTGATGGGGGATGAGGTGGTGCTGCCCAGTCTGACCACTTGGCGTCTGTCAGACAGGAAGTTAAGGATCCAGCTGCAGAGGGAGCTGTTCAGTCCTAGATCCTGCAGTTTCCTGTCCAGCTTTGAGGGAACGATGGTGTTGAATGCTGAGCTGTAATCTACAAACAGCATTCTCACATACGTGTCTCTCTTCTCCAGGTGTGACAGGGCAGCATGGAGTGTCAGGGCTATGGCATCATCAGTGGACCTGTTGTGGTGGTATGCGAACTGTAGAGGGTCCAGTGAGTCGGGTAGTGCGGAGCAGATGAAGTCCCTGACCAGCTTCTCGAAGCATTTGCTCACGATGGGGGTCAGGGCTACAGGTCGCCAGTCGTTCAATGAGGAGATGGTGGAGGATTTGGGTACAGGGACGATGGTGGCCGTTTTGAAGCAGGCTGGGACTACAGACAGAGAGAGGGAAAGGCTGAAGATGTGTGTAAACACTCCAGCCAGCTGAGCCGCGCATGACTTGAGGACGCGGCCGGGAATCCCGTCCGGACCAGTAGCTTTGCGTGGGTTCACTCTCCTGAAGCACTTCCGCACATCCTCCTCAGACACAGTGTGCGCACTGACGTCATCCGCGGTGCGCACACTGTCCGGTCTCATGGTGTTCGCTGTGTCGAATCTAGCGTAGAATACGTTTAGATCCTCACACAGAGAGGCCGTGGTCTGCGGTGTGCTGGTTTTCCCTCTAAAGTCTGTGATTGTGTTTAGTCCCTGCCACATACTCCGAGGGTTGTCAAACTGTTGCTCCACCCTGTCCCTGTACTCACGTTTGGCTGCTTTGATCGTCTTCCGGAGTTGGTAATGTGCATGTTTGTAGTCCGATGTGTTCGCGGAGGCAAAAGCGATGCTCCGTGCCGCCAGCGCCGTGCGAACATCTCTGTTAATCCAGGGTTTTTGATTTGGGAAGGATTTAACTGTTCTGGATGGGACGACATCTTCCACGCATTTTCTGATAAATCCGCAGACTGAGTCTGTGTACTCATCAATGTCTTTAGCAGCCACGTGAAACATTTCCCAGTCCGCGTGATCAAAACAGTCCCGCAGCGTAGACTCCGATTGGTCCGACCAACGATGCACCGCCCTCAGGGTTGGAGCTTCCTGTTTCAGCTTCTGCCTGTAGGCGGGTAGAAGCAGGATGGAGCGGTGATCTGATTGGCCGAATGGGGCGCGGGGGAGGGCTTTGTACGCATCCCGGAAAGAGGTGTAGCAGTGGTCAAGAAGCCGGTCTCCACGAGTGTTGAAATGGATGTGTTGGTGGAGTTTTGGTGAGACTTTCTTCAGGTTACCCTTATTAAAGTCCCCCGTCGTGATAAACGCCGCCTCTGGGTGTGCGGTTTCCTCACTGCTGATCGCGCTGTACAGTTCCCTGAGTGCTCGGTCAGTGTCGGCTTGTGGGGGAATGTAAACAGCCGTAATAATGACTGCTGTGAATTCCCTCGGTAGCCAGAATGGCCGGCACTTAATCATCAGGTACTCCAGGTCCGGTGAGCAGAAGGATTTGACCGGGTGCACGTTCGCATAATCACACCAGCTGTTGTTGATCATGAAACACACACCACCGCCTCTGCTTTTCCCAGTAAGATCCTGTGACCTCTCCGTGCGGTGCACAGAGAACCCCAGTAGTTGTACTGCGGAGTCCGGTACCTTGTCCGATAGCCAGGTTTCTGTGAGGCAGATCACGCAGCAGTCCCGCATCTCTCGCTGGAATGAGATCCGTGCCCGAAGCTCGCACAGCTTGTTCTCCAGAGACTGCACATTAGCCAGTAATAAGCTGGGTAACGGTGGTCTGTTAGTGCGCCGTCTCAGTCGAACCAGAACGCCAGATCTTCTCCCTCTGCGTCGGCGTTTGCGGCCTCCACGGGCCCAGAACAAAGGGGTCTCAGGTGAGATGAATGGGGGGTCTGCAAACGGAGGGTCCGTGTTGCAAAACTTGAACTCCGGAAAGTGATGAGAAAGTCCGTCTTTTATGTCCAGTAAGGTTTGTCGGTCGTACACAAGGAGACATGTGCTACTCGTGAAAAAATAAAGAAAAAGTAAAATTAAACACAAAAAACAGCTGTTGCTTGGGGGAGCTCGCGACGAGGCTGCCATACTCAGCGCCATCTTAGATTTATCAATTTATGATTGCTCACTCTACAGAGTGGAATTGTGTCTGATATTGGGTCGCCGTTGTGTTGCTTTAAACGTGTATTTTTGGGGGGTGACAAAAATGTTGTTTATTTCTTTAATAAATAATTTTGACCAGTATAATTTCCTTGTTTAAACATGCACCATGGTGTGGTCTTTCTTTGCTTGTGACTTCTTGATGTTGGTAAATACAATAATTGAAAAACACCACGTTACATATAACATACATATAATAATGCACATTATGGAGTATGCTTCTGCTGTGAGGTCCTTCCTCCATGTACTTATACAATTAATCGCTAGACGGGTATTTTTATAAATAATATTACATTAGGGAAATTTTCCTATACATATTTTTGACCTGGGGGTAGAATTGATTGTGAAATGGAAAGGGAAAATGCTTATGAACTTGCAAATTAAAAACATGATGCATTTAAGGTAACCCTTTTTCATTTTTATTTAAGGAGAAAATTTGTTCCACCGTGTGATGGCTGAACCTGTTTCTTTTCGTGGAGATAATTTCTCCTGCCTTAAGGAAAATCCCTTCACATGGCACAGAAGAGGCTGGAGTGCAGAGAAACAGGTAGAGATGCTGTTATACAGTCTACCTGGGCCCCACAAACTATCAGCTAAAGAGAATAAATAAATTAAATTGCTGCACATTTTGCAGACTAACATTTTAAGATTATTTAAAACATAAAATATATCTTTTTATAACATTAAATGTATAGAGTCAAATAGAAGTCTTTCTAAAGTTATTTAATGATATTTACATTATGAAAAGCAGATTTTTGACATTTTAAGTTTTCCCGGTTGTCAGATAAAATAAACAACAAGCAAACAACAAGAACACAAAGCTGGAAAACCCACCCAATTGATCAAAATCAACTCAAAATTCTCCCACACAACAGAAACTCCTCTATTCCTCGCTGGCTCCAAATCTCTCAGTAGAATGATCAGTGGTTCGCTATCTGTCACCATCAAAACACTCCACAAATCCCGCGAATGATTCACTTCCTTATAAACCACTGAATCAGATACCGAAGCAGTTAGGTTCTAAATGAAGCTTCGGACGTCACTGATCACGTGACTCTGGCCAAACGAATCAAGCTTCGATACAGTGTGTGAGTTAATTTTTTTGACACCCGCACCGAAGAGTCAGCTTCAAGCGGGCCATCACTACTTCACACTAATTCTTCCTGCTGAGTTTGCAGAGAACTGCACACACACTGATTTACTGCTAATGAGAAGCTTCTTCCATCCAGTAATTCATCATCCATCAACTCTGCTGCTGCTCTCGGTCCTGGATTCTGATCACAAACTAAAAGCAGCTTTTTAACTCGTGTCTGCAAGAGCTCTTAGCGTTAGCTTAGCGTTAGCATGCTGTGTGGCTAGCTTGGCGTCAGAGCTCTGCAGTTGTCTCGTGTGTAAATATTAATCACAGTGACAGTAAAGGAGGTAAAGGGATGTGACGTCATCACGTACGCTGCGTCCTCTGAGTGAACTCAGAAAGTACAAACTACAAGTACACAAACACAAACGTAGCTCACAGTGACGGACACACTCGGCCTCGTTGGTCCAGCTGTGAGTCCGTTACTGTGAACTATGGAGCGGCAGATTTGTGCTGAAACTAAGCTGCACACAGCTGATGTTAGACCAGGAAATCATTACACACTGACTTTAATGGAGAGACCGGAAATACAAACACACAGTTTGTTGTGTGAAGAAATCAAACATGAGCTGAACAAACAGTAAAGTTCCTAAAGACAAACTGTTAAAGGAGGAAACAAAGCAAACTTACAGTTTCTTCACACACCAACAACAAGCTCCACTCCACACCTGGGCCCTGTTTCAGAAAGCCGGTTTAGTGCAAACTCTGAGTAAGTATACCCTGAGTTAACGAAAACTCTGGGTTTTCGGTTTCACAAAGCGAGTTTAGATTAATTCTGAGTGAGTCACTATGACGACACACTCCGTGAAGCTAACCTGCCCCCTAGCAGGTTTACTTCAACTAACCCTGACTGTCTCCGCCTCTTTGTCGGAAACCTGACTGTAGGAAGTGTCAGACATGGCGTGCCCCTTCCTTGAAGAGCCAGTAGATGTTGAAGCCCAAATTCTCCGCAGAGCTCTCCGCCGGGAGAGAGTGATTAGAGCGCGTTTGGACATTTTATCATTTCCTGATGATTTTCTGTTTGAACGTTACCGTTTTTCAGCACAATCTATAATTTATTTGAATAACATCCTCAGGCCTTATATTGCTCATGTGACACATCGCGGACATTCTCTCAGTTCTGTGCATATTATTTGTATTGCACTTCGTATTTTTGCAAACGGGAGCTTTCTGTATAATATTGGTGATGCTGAGCACATTTCCAAGGCTACCGTCTGTCGGGCAGTCAGGAATGTTACAGTTGCACTGAAACGTCTCCTGTACTCGTTTGTGGTGTTCCTCGGTCATAGACCCACAAGATTTATCAAAGAGGGATTCCACAAAATTGCAGGTATCAGGATGAACAAAACTTAATTCATGATGTGGTGATACTTGAACGACTACTTAAATTTTACATTTATTTTCAGGGTTCCCAGGCGTGATTGATGGCACTCACATTCCAATCATTGCCCCTTCAGTAAATGAAGGAGACTATGTGAACAGGAAGTCTTTCACAGCATTAATGTACAGGTACATAGTTCCCTGTAGCATTTCAAACTAACACATTATTTCATTATGGTAATGGATGCTAATTTGTGTTCTCTGCACTGTGAAGATCATATGTGATGCTGCCAACATTATCACAAATGTGGAAGCCAAGTGGCCAGGCTCTGTTCATGACTCACGAATTTTTTGTGAATGTACACTGAGCACAAAATTTGGACATGGTGAGTTGAAAATACTTTAAAATATATAAAGACCAATTGCTACAGGGACATTTGAACTGAAGTGTATCCTTCTGTCTGAGGAGAGTTCACTGGCTACTTGCTTGGTGATAGGGGGTATCCATGTTTACCCTATTTGCTTACCCCTTACCCTGACCCTGAACCGGGCCCACAGCAGCGATATAATCTGGCTCATTGCAGGACAAGAGCCAGAGTTGAAATGACTATCGGAATGCTTAAGGCCCGGTTCCAGTGCCTTCAAAGACTCAGGGTCACCCCAGAAAGGGCATGTGACATTATTGTGGCATGTGTGATTCTTCACAACATTGCCACAATTAGAGGAGAACACTGTCCTTCTGAACCAAACATCAGCAGTGATCCAAACCATGAACATCCTGACCCTCCCACGGACATACAAGATGGAAGAGCAGTCAGAGACACCATATGTCACAATCATTTCCTGTGACCCATCACCTCAACATGTTGAAAGAAGAATAAACAGATTTTTTGTTCAACTGGCTTTATTGGTCGCCTGTATTTCCTGTACACAAAGTATTAATAAGTATATTATTATGTTGTTCAAACACTGAAATAATTCGTCCATCTCTGACCACTTCACCCACCCTTAACTGATGTTCCAGCAGTAAAATCTCAATCTTGGTCTTTTGGATCTGCTGCTTGAAGTGTTCCATTTCCAAGTCGCATTTTTTTAATTTTCTTGATCAAATAGGTCTTGTACAGCTGCTTTACAGGGAGCTATTGAAACACAGGAAATAGCATTGACATTCATAGTACATGCCTACTTAGGTTGGTTGTAAATCAGTGCTGAACATCTTACTGCGGAAAGGTTTGTTGGAGAAGTGGCTGGACCCTCTTCCTCTGCATTTCCATCATCACTCTGTTAGAGACATAGAAAGTCCATGGTTTTATTATAGTACCACATTTTATTCAATGGTTATATTTTCCATTGTAAGATGTAAACCTCATAAAGTGTCTCTGTTGCTTCCTCCTCTGTAACAGCTGTCAATGTTTCTTCATTATTTTCCTGTAGTAAAGAAATTAACAACATTGCTGTTCTACTGTAAACTCATATGATCTGTGGAGTATTAAGAGTACTCACAACTGCATGTTGGTCATGAGTTGGACAGTTCGGGGTTACTCAACCCTGAGTATCATTTTTAACTCTGAGTTTTCTAAACCCGCTTTCTGAAACAGGGCCCTGGACACTAAACACGGACACACAGGTGAGCTGCTTCCTGGAAGGAGGCGGGACTCCACCTGAAACTCAGCTCAGGTGGGAGGGGCTCAGCTGTATGTTCTTCTTCTTCTTCAGTCAAGTTTAACGGCAGCTTGCATCCAAAACTGTTGCATTACTGCCATCTCCTGGCTGTTAATCGTCCATCACTCCTGAATCCTTAGATCCTCTTGATGAGACCAGTATTTCTCAAAAAACAAAAAACCGCCACTTTCCCTTCACCATGACTTAACTTATTAACCACTTGTTCAAACGTAAGTTCCCTTCCACCACTCATTTAACCCCACATCACCCTCCTGTGACTTGCATACTTCCTACAACTAAGGAGTACATGCTCAACCGTCTCCATATCAGTGCACCCATCACACAACCCAGTCGGATGTTTACCTATCCTAAAAAGAGTACCATTTAAAAAGCAGTGGCCCGTTCGTATTCTACTGATAACAACCTCCTCTTGTCTCTTTAATCCACTACTCCTCCACTACTCCTCTCCCATCACCCTCTGGAACACAAACTTGGAGTAATTAGGACCCTACACCACCGGGCAGAACATGTTCCCTCTAAGCCTGAGGGAAAAAAGAAGGAACACACACATGTAAAGGAAGCACTCAAAACATGCGGTTATCCTAACTGGGCGTTTATAAAGTCAGCAAAGATGCACAGAAAAGAAGATCAGACACCAGCGAGGGAGGATAAGAAAGACAGACGCAACAACGTTGTCATCCCCTATGTAGCCGGTGTATCAGAGAAACTCAGGAGAGTTTTCTCCAAACACGACATCCCAGTGTACTTCAGACCCAGCAACACAATCAGACAGAAACTGGTTCACCCGAAAGACAAAACTCCAAAACACAGACTTAACAACGTGGTGTATGCTGTACAGTGTAGCGAGGAATGCCCAGACCTCTACATTGGAAAGACCAAACAGCCACTCCACAAGCGCATGGCACAACATAGAAGAGCCACCTCCACGGGACAAGACTCAGCAGTCCACCTGCATCTTAAGGATAAAGGACACTCTTTCGAGGATGCCAATGTTCACATTTTGGACAGAGAGGACAGATGGTTTGAAAGAGGAGTGAAAGAGGCCATCTATGTCCACTGTGAGCGACCATCTTTGAACAGAGGTGGCGGTTTACGACACCAACTGTCTGCCATCTATAATCCAGTTTTGAGTTCCCTCCCCAGACGCCTTAATGCCCACTCACATCCTGGGCCATCTGACCTCAGGAATTCACATGACAAGGTGCGGCCAGGTTTCACAATGAGCTCACCCGAAACCCTGGCTGATTAGGTACCACACCCGCTTTCACATCTTGGCGCATGTGATTAGAGGATCACCAGGGGGTCCTTTGTCCCTCTTTGGGGGGATACTCCCACTGGGTTTAAATCTGGGACTCTCGGCCATTTGACCTTAGAACTGAAGAAGCTTCTCGGATGAGAGGTGAAACGTCTTCAAGCAACTCAAAGAAGTCCAGACGCTTTTCTTTGCAAACTCCTTTGACTACGATGACCTGGATGACTGAGAACCTTCACAGACACACTACTCCTCTTAGCTTCTATTGTTTTTTGCACCCTATATAAATGTCTCCCTTTTGTTTCATTATCCCATGCCATTTGCCAGAAGTTCTTACTTTCTGTCCAAACTACACTTTTCCCTTCAGATTTTGACAGTGGTATCTGTACATCTATGTCGACTCTTTAAACAGCTGCTTTGGCCAACCTATCTGCGCTTTCATTCCCCAAAATACCCACATGAGCCGGAGTCCACATTATTACCACATGTTTATTTTGGTCAGACAGTCTATGATGAGCAAAAAGAATGTCATACAGAATTTGCTGATGGGTAGTTGTGTATCCTTGTTCAATACTTAATAATGCGGACAATGAATCACTGCATATCAGTACTTTGGAGACTCTGCTGTCTTCCACCCATTCTAGAGCCAGCAGTATAGCATACAATTCAACTGCATATACACCCAGACGAGTTGATGTTCTTTTAGCAATCTTGATATTTAACTCCGGAATTACCACAGCTACACTAGTTGCTTCAGTTTTAGGATCTTTTGACCCATCTGTATACACCTGTAAAAAGTCACTGTATTTGCTCTCCAATCTGTTATAAAATTTTTGACAAATATCTGTGGTCACTTTCCTCTTTTTAGTGTCCGTTAATGATCTGTCTACGTCAATATATTTCAATGTCCATATGGGTCGTAAAGGCCACAACACTGTCTGATTGAAGTCTTTGTCATACACTTTAAAAGTCCTTGCTCTATCATCCCCAACCCACCCAAAACTATTTTTAAAAACCTTTCCTCTTTCCCAACAAGTCCCTAACACTTTCTTAACAGGATGGTTTTCGTCATGACCTTTCAAATTTATCCAATAATTAACCAACAGCTGTTGCCTTCTAATATACAGTGGCATTTCTCCCGATTCCACTTGTAGAGCACATATTGGTGTTGTTTTAACTGCCCCTAAGCAAAGTCTCAGTGCTCGAGCTTGAATTACATCCAGCTTCTTCAAGGAAGTCTTAGCCGCTGATCCATGTACCACACACCCATAATCCAATCTTGATCGAATCATCGTGAGATAAATACTCTTAAGTGCAGCAAAATTAGCACCCCATGTCAGTCCTGCTAAACACCTCAAAATATTGAGAACCTTTTTACTTTTCCCCACAACGTGTTCTATGTGATGTTTCCAAGTTAATCTCTTGTTCCATTTTCTGTTACACATGGCTCAGAAACATGCGACCCTATTTTAACTTGAATTGTTCTGTCACATAAAAAGTCTAACACCCAATTAAACATACTTCCTCCTATCCCTGCTTCATGTAGCTTAATCAGTAGACCGTCTCTCCAAAGCATATCATATGCCTGTTCTACATCAAAGAAGACAGCAACCACCACCTCTTTATTAACAGCCTTCCTGATATTATCTTCCAGATATAAGACAGGATCCATCGTCCCTCTTCCTCTACGAAAACCACTCTGATAGGGTGCTAAGACATTTCTTGACTCTAAAAAGTGAACCAACCTCTCATTCACCATCCGTTCCATTAGTTTACACATATTGGAAGTCAGAGCAATGGGCCTATAATTTCCAGGATCGCTATGGTCTTTCCCTGGTTTCTTTATTGGTACAATCAGCGCTTCTTTCCACCGACGTGGGAGACGCCCTACTGTCCATACCTTATTAAACAACATTAGCAATTTATTTAATGCTTCATCACTTAGATGTTTCAGCATAACATAACATATCTCATCCTTCCCTGGAGCACTGTTCCTAGTACTGCCCAGAGCTCTTTTCAGTTCTCCAATAGAAAAGGGACAACCCATTACATCTGCAGTACTTTCCTTCCTCCCTAAAGCGTCAAGATGTCTTTCTTTAGTTCTCTCTCTTCCTCGTTTACTTTCCTCTGATAAATTTCTCCCACTATGTACATCAACAAAAGTACTTGCCAACAAATCAACTTTTTCCCCATCAGTAACAGCTACTCGATTATTCTTTTCAAGAATTGGATAACTCCAGTCTCTTCTGTCTCCCCCCATTTTCCTGATCATCCCCCACACTTCCCCCAATTCAGTATTACTACCAAGTGTACTACAGAAATCTCTCCAGTACGTTCTCTTCGTTCTTCTTATTGTACTTCTGACTCTTGCTTGTGCTTTTTTGCAGTCAATTAAGTGTTGAAAATTATGAGACCGTTTGACCAACTTAAATGCTCTATTTCGTTCTCTAACTACTAACTGACATTCAGCAGTCCACCATGGGACTGCTCTCCTTCTAACTCTCCCTGTTGTCTTTGGAATAGCCTCCTCAGCAGCGCTTAGAATACATTGACTGATTTTGTGAGTCATATCTTCGACACTCAAATGATTTTGAACTTGTAAAAGCTTCCTCTCACAAACCCTACTTAACTTCCCCCAATTTGCCTTCCCAAACACCCACTTCCCCCCTAACGTTTCAGGTACCTGTATGTGACCAAACCTTATTTTACTCACAACCAGATAATGATCACTACCAAACGACTTATTGTTTACTCGCCATTCACATAATGGCGCCAAAGAACTAGAAGCAAAAGTCAAGTCTAATACGGATTCCTTACCAGAGCTAATATCAATTCGTGTCTTCCTCCCATCATTCAAACATACAAGATTTTTACTGTCCAGAAATTCCTCTAACACTCCCCCATTGTAGTCTGTTTTGTCACTCCCCCATAACAAATGGTGTGCATTAAAATCCCCAAACCATATAATATTTCCTTTCATGTCCATTTCCTCCAGCTTATTTAACTCTAACCTTTTACATGGATTATAAATATTAACAACCATAACCACCTTCCCTCCCATCCAAACCTTTATCACTACATACTCCAAATCCCCCTCCCTGTCACCTATCTTGTACGGAATACCTTCCTTAATCAACGTAAGACACCCACCACCAGTCCCTTCTTCCCTATCATATCTAACAGCAATATACCCATACACTCTAAAATCCAAAAAAGGCTTCAACCATGTTTCCTGAATACAAATTAGGTCAGGTTTTTCTGTCTGTTCATATATAAACTGCTTAAAATCTTGACCATTTGAGAAGAGACTCCTGGCATTCCACTGTAAGAGTAATATGGTTATAAGAACTAACCACCACATTATCCCTCTTGACTTGCCTGACTAATTAGTTCACCTCTTATATCCTCCCACCTGATATTCTTCATGTCTAAACTATGACATGCCGCCTTCACAATAATCTGGATCCTCTCTGTCTTGGACTTCACATCTGAAGTTGCATTTATTACTCCCGCAACGAATGTCACCATCTTCTTCTTCTCTTCTTCTATTTTCCTTTCAACCATTGCCATAACCTTCTCCATTACTTGTTTCTCCTCTACCCTGTGTTTCCCAATCTGTCTCTCTTGCTCCACCATTTTAAATGCCTCTGCATATGTCACTCTCTGCAGTACCCTGGTGTTTTGAACGACTGTCTGCTGCCTCAACACTTCACACCCCCAAAAAGCAACACCGTGCTCCCCTCCACAATTACAGCATTTAGGTTTTACTCCCACACCACACTTCCCATATTCATGATCACCAGAACATCGAGCACATCTCCTCTTCCCTTTACACACTTTGGCAATATTCCAAATTCTTGGCAATTGAAACACCTCATTGGTTTAGGCACAAACTCCCTCACACTGAATCTTATTAATCCAAAGAAGACCTCTTTTGGTACCTCTTTCGTGTCAAATTCCACCACCACAGTTTCTGTTTCTACTTTCTCCGGACCTCTTGTCATTCTCCTTGCTCCTTTAACTTCCCCATTTCTCAGTTTTAAATTTTCCATCAGGTCTTTCATATTTACATTCAACGGCACACCCACAATAACTCCTTTATTTCCACTAGTGCTCCTTTCCCCTACTCTTGCAGTCTTCACTCTGACTTTGCACACCCCCACAAGTTTCCTTGCTCTTTCCACCTGCACTTCTGTGTTACAACCCACCAGTAAATTTCCATCTCTGAGGATCTTAGCATACTTGATTTCCCCAATTTGTGCCTTAAGTGCTCTTGTTAGCTTAAGTGGATTTATTTTCTTCACACCCTCTTCCTCAAACCTGACAATGACATTCATACTCTGATTCGTTCCTTCTTCAGTACCTTCACTGTCAGTCCCTTCCGTACTACCCTCACTTCTCTTTTTCCTCTTCCTTTCACTAGCTCTGTGCCTCTTCCCCCCCTTTCCCACTTTTTCCCACTCATTCTCGTCACCCTGACCCCCAATCTCTTCCTCTTCACTACCATCCATACTATTCCATACTGTAACCACCACAGTAACAGGAAGTGTTTTTAAATGATGAAATATGTCAGTGATGCTGATAGTGTGTTCATCACAGACGTTCAGGCTTCATGTTGACATGAATCAAAGTGAAAGCAGAGAAACTGGAATGAATCAGGTGTTGTAGAAGATGGAGAAACAGGTTGGAGAGAGGATGCTGCTCCTTTGAGATCAAACATGTCGTGTTGTTCACGTGCTGTCAGTGTGACGCAAAGAAACCATGGAAACAAAGTGTGAGTGAAATCAGTCCAAAGTAACAGAGTGAAGAGCAACAGATGAAGCACAGAGGACACAAAAAGGAAGGAAAGAAGGAAATAATGTCCATCTGTGTCCTTTCAAACAAACAAGCATCAACATCCAGGACTAACACATGAATCCACATATTTATACACATATTTATTTAATGAGAATAAAACAAGAACATTTATAATACATCAACAATGATCAGGCCTGGGATCCTCCTGGTTACAAACAGGGTCCAGGACTGGGACACTCAGGTGGATCCTGCAGGGTCTGGTTCAGGAAAAGCTGCTATGGCCAGCTTTTGGAGGCTCCAAACAAACATCTGCAGCTTGGCAGTGTATACAGCACTATAATGACCAGACTTAATTCTTTTGAAAACCTCACATCTTTCCACAGGTCTCCACTTCATCAGACATCACCTAGACTCAGAGCTGGATGAGGCCAGCACAAACAGCAGCCTATTCGATGAAGATGATGGATCCATGGGGTGAGGAAAGCCAGAAGCAGGGGAACTGGAGAGGTACCTTTCATGTCCATTCACTGGAGGTGTGGATCTATTGCATGGCTTTCCTCACATCAAGAAGCTGTCGATCAAAATCAATACAGCTCGTCATGCATCTGGAGCCTGTGAAGGACTTCTCAGTCATGCAGGACTCCTGTTCACTGCTGAGCAGTTACAGCTTCACAGCAAGAACCTTGAGAGCAAACTGCTGCTGAAGCTTAACCATCACCTCACTGAGTGAAGAAATGGCACATTTTTGCTAAATATGCAGAAATAAATGCACATTTATACAACTTATGGTAAACTGAGCTGCCTTGTATGAACATATGTTGAAGATGCCTCGTTCTAATGTTTTCTCTGAGGCTGCTGTGCCATTTGGAGCAAAAATTAATATTTACAAGTTTACAGCATATCTTGTCACTGGCAATTGTTTGCACTGTTTATACATTTATATTATTTACTGTAGGTATTGTTTAAAAAGGCTTTATGTTGTGAAAAACTGAAATCTGGAAATTAGAATAGTTTTGCCTTATTTTGTTGATGTTTTTACATATATTCCTTTTGAAAATGCAAAAATTTGTATATTTATTTATTTTTGTTTGTCTGATAGCATTTATTTAAGAAATAAATCGGACATTTTAAACAGTTACTCGCAACTTGAGTAGTCTTTTCACCAAGTACTGTTTTACTCTTACTTAAGTAACATTTTTGACGACTACTTTTCACTTTTACTTGAGTAATAATATTTTTAAGTAATGCTACTCCTACTTGAGTACAATTTTTCGGTACTTGACCCACCTCTGGTTGTATGTCTTCCATTTTCTAATAATTGTTCCCACAGTTGATTTCTTCACACCAAGCTGCTTACCTATTGCAGATTCAGTCTTCCCAGCCTATGATGTAAATTACAGGCCTCTCTCATCTTTTAAATGGGAGAACTTGCACAATTGTTGGCTGACTAAATACTTTTTGCCCCATTGTACATCTCTATCTTTCACCACACTAACCTGCAGTAAATCCTTTCCTGCTATAGCTGTCTTTCCAGCCAATTCTCTACATTGCATGCCTAATAGCAATGCGGGGAATTGGCTGCAGTGTTGGATTGATTTGGTTGTAGACAATTCTTCCTTAGTGTCCTTTCCTATAAAATCCCTGGATGTTTGGCAAGGCTAGGTTACCTCAAAACATGGCCTGTGCCTAAGAAAGTAAAGGATTTTTCCCCATTTTGAAAGATGGGAAGGAAATCCTGTACTTCCTGAAATATAGAAAGAGCAGAGCTCTGATAGGAGGATCCTTTGGTTAATGAAGATCTCAGAATCCCAAAAAAGTGGATGCTGTTCATCTGGACGTAACATTTTCAGCGGAAGAAACATTTTGTCATTTCATCCAAGTGATGAAATGTTCCTCCCACTGAAAACGCTCCAGATGAACAGTATCCACTTTTTGAGATTTACTCACCTGGATGATTGAGCATCAAGCATCAAGACAAGAGCTCAGAATGTTTCTTCAGCTCACAGCATTTAAAGGCATCCTTTACTCACCTGAGGAGATTTGGTCCAGGTGTATCTGAGGTGTTAGAACAGCTGTGTTAAAGGAGCAGAAATACAGAAAAGACCCACGAGAAGCAGAGACCTCAGTCTGACCCTGAAAACAGAAAATATACAAAGATGATGTTCCTCAGGACATCAAAGTGGACTGGAAACACTGAAATACGATGGTCCATGTGTATCAGAGAAATGAACACCAGCATCTCTTACAGGACCAGGAGAGAGAGAGACCGCACAGAGATGAATGAAGATCCTCTGAGAACTAAAGACTTCAGTCTGAAACTGAAAGACCCCCAACTTAGTGACCATGGTGGCTACACCTGCACCGTCTACAACAAGGATGGATACATCCTGCTACACGAAGTACACTGTAATCCCTAACAGTTGTTCTAGCTCATAACTAATAAGCTCATAACACTCAAATGTCGTTTTGTAGTTGAGCAAACTATAAAGTATTGAGCTCTGTTGGCTTTTATGCAACTTTAATTGAATAGGGCTCAATATTTTTTAGCTAATTTGTTTGGAACGCTCAAAAAGTTTAAGAAGCATATATTAGTGACGTTCTGGTGGGTGGAGTCTTGTTGCGCCCTCAGGAAAGCTGAGTCAGCCATCTTGAATTTACCTTGATGCGGGGAAGATTTGGCCAGCCCGTGTGGATTAAGAGTCCCCAACTTCAACCCACCACGACCACCACCTTATTTTTTTTTCATCAACTGCCCTAAATTTGGTAAGTCTAACGTGTTTTTGTTTTGTTTAAATTTAATTTCAATAAACAGTCTTTTTTATTTTTTACTGGAAATATATTCGTACTTTGTGTACAGTGAATGTTTGTTATAAATAAATTCGAATCCAAGTAATTGTAATTTTAGAAGTTTTCGAATGTGACAAATACGTAATGTTATTTCAAATTACAACGGTGTAAAGTTTTGGCGGTTTTCCATGTGTCAGGATTCCTGGGTCATTGACCCAGCGTTTTCAGTTCATGTTCTGTTTTCGCCACTCCTACCATTTCCTGTTTCATTATGTTCAGCTGTGTATTCGCCTGTGTCCAATTATCATCATCATCCAGTCTGTGTATTTAAGTTCCTCAGTTTTACCACTTCTCTGTCGTGTCATTGATGTTATTGTGATGTTATGTTGTCGGTTCAGCCTGCCTTCAGTCAGCCAGCCATTCAGTCCTTCAGTCAGTCAGTCCTTCATTCGTTCATTCAGTCAGTCGTCCAGCCAGCCAGCCAGCCGTTTCCTACTTCTGTTCTGTTTGTTCACTCCATCGACAATAAACACCCACCTTCACCTACCTACCTGTGAGTCCAGCGTTTGGGTCCTCCTTCTCTCATCCACGCCTCCACGACACAAACCCCTGACACCGTGGGGGACAACATTTCCCATAATGCATTGTATTCTTGCCCGGGAAGTTGACGGTGGCAGTTCTAGCTCCATGCGTTTGAACTTTCTGCCAAAACTTTCTACTGTCCGTTTCTACCGGTTGTCGTATTCGCTGGTAATGCACGTGCGTATTGTGAGTATACTTATTTCAATAAGTGTCCGCGTTACACAGTCAGTAGTTTACGCTGTTGAGCTATGTGTGTGTGTGTGCTAGCATGAAACGAATAATGCTAAACAACACGAGTGTGTTATCATGATGGTAATTAGACGCATGTTTGTATTTTTTCGTAGTCTCAAATGTGTGGTTGTGAGATAATCTCGAAATCCTTTTAACAGTTTAGAGGGGTATTCCACTAAGCGAGCTCTACAAGTCAAGGCTGGGCAGTGGGTCCATGAATAAACTGCCTCACTCCTGCAGGTGTCTTTCCATACTTCCCATCGTTCAAGTGAGGCTATGGACTTGTGTACGTTGTTTGTATCACCTTTACTCTCCATAAAAATTAATGTGTTTTTTTTGTTTTTTTTTCCAGGAACCAAAAGATGGCTGCTGCCCAGAAGCATGTGCTGCGTGTGTATGTTGAACGAGACACCGCCCTGAAACTTACTCTACTTCAGCGACCAAAGTCAGTGGAGGAGCTGAAAGAAATAATTCAAGAGAGGTTCAAGCAAGACTGAATGAGGACTTTAGCCTTTACTATGAGGATCCGGACTTTGATGGTGGTTTTTGTCTCCTTGTGGACATCCAGGAGTTACCAGAGAAGGGCACATTAAGAGTTGTCAGACCTGAAAGCGATACCTTCTCTACTGCATCTTCTGACACAGACATACTCCCACATGTACCTGCGATACAGCGCCAGAAGACTTGGCCTGATGAATTTGTTGTTTCTAGTTTTGGTTATGAAATGGATCATATACTAGAAGAAGGAAATCGAGTTTATGAAGAATCAGGAAAATTGCTGAAGTTAAAGAGATCACAGAAGAGTGAAATCCTTAAAAAAAATGTCAGAAACAATCTACAGTTTTAAAGCATATGCACATGAAAAGGAATCTCCTGCATGAAGTCCAGGTGCTGGTTTTCCAGTGTGTGCATCTGATGGCCCAAAGCTGACTCAGAGCTGTAACACCATCAATGGCTGCAGTATGGAACAGATGTGGGTGTGTCCTCATCTCCCAGAGGAGTCAAAATCGTCATCAAACAGCCCTACAGACACAAAAACATGAAAATATAAACAACCAGACTATCAGCAGTGATTTAAGTACTTTAAGACCTCTGTGAAAATCATTTACAGTATATATCACAGAATTTAAGGCCTTTATAATCACAGAGCATACAGAGAAAAGTACTAAACTGAATCAATTTCAGCTTTCATTTCTCATGATGTATATTGTATTAATAATTAAACTTCATTATCTGTGTCTTTACCACACATTTGCCACACAGGTGTAGATACTGTAGGTTCAGTGAATGCTTACATTGCACTGATTAGAATATACTGGACATCCAAAGCTAAGATTCAGCGCACTGTGTTAGAGGCTGGGATTTGATGAATTCATCATATATACAACCTTTGATCATCATTTATGTCCAGTTGAGAATGAATCTGTGCACTCACATATTAAATGAACTGAAATCAGTAGTGTGATCTCCAGTCTTGATATAATGAATGAGAGAACTGACAGCTGTTATTTTAATCAGCCTGTCTCAGTTGTTTTAACTCTAAGTACCATAGAGTAATGTGGTAACATCTGGACTGACGAGTTTACTGTCAGCATTTTAATCGCCAGTTTAAAGGCTGTAGGTTGCAGCCATTGCTCTAACACTGTATAAATGTAACAGGGCTCAGTGCTGGTTCTAACAGTCTGAGCTGCTTCCAGCTTTATTTGTGAAGAGCACAGCAGCTTATAAAACACGTAGCTAGCTCGTACAGCTGCGACGTAAAATTTTCATAAGCTAAAATGAATTTAAAATAACGGGGCTACGTGAGGTGATGTTAGCGTTAGCCACGTTGAGTAAACAGGCACTCAGTCAGAGGTTGGCTCTCCGTTTCACTGCAGGCTCCCTTCAGTCTTCACATATCCGTGTCGAGCCGAGTGTAAATCCCGAGGCTGAACGGCCTTTGTACAAGCACACACTTCTTAGCAGGGCGAAGCTATGAGCTAGAAAAATCCAGGCTGGCAGACAGCCTGTGTCTGACCAACCAATCAGAGAGCTCCTTACATCCCACGGTGTGGCTAATTTGAATAGCAGCAGGATTTTTAAAATGAAGTTGTTAATCCAACTGCTTATCCAACTGCTAATCCACATGTTAATCCCTGAGCGAACAGGAAAGGGAAATGGATTTTGAAATGCAGTTTATTAAAGTGCAATTTGAAAAAGGATTTTGAAATGAAGTTTATTAAAGTGCAATTGAAAAAAGGTTTTTGAAATGAAGTTTATTAAAGTGCAATTGAAAAAAGGTTTTTGAAATGAAGTTTATTAAAGTGCAATTCGAAAATGTTTTTTGAAATGAAGACTTAAAAAGCATTTTAAAAATCAGTTTATTAAATTGGAATTCAAAAATAAATTTACAAATGCAGATTTTATTCTACAATTCATTAATTAAGCACAGAATTTTTTATTTCGATGCGCGTGGCTCTTGTGGTCCTCCATATTCTTCAGTCCCGAAAGCATCTGCATTGTCGTTGAGGATGAAATACTTGTGAATGGTCCCACAAATCTGGCTGACTCATTTCTCCTGCTCTTTGGGTACATCTAATTTATCCAGAAGGTTGTGATGTGCCTTGAGGACAACAAACCACTGAAAGGGCGTCTGCTGACACTGAAGAATGATTTGTTCACTGAGTGAATCACTCAGAATGGACTACTTGTTGAGCTGAGTATTGAGGAAGCTTTTTTTTTGTTTGTTTTTTTCCTAATCATTTGGCTTTTCTACTTCAAATTTAAAGTGAATGACTGCTCATTTTGTGGACTATTCATGTTTAACGTTGTGTTGCCTAATACCTTAATGCACTACCTGATGTTTGTTCCCAGTTATGTACAGTTGTATAAACCAGTACAAATCTGGATGCCTCATTTCTCCTGCTTTTTGGGTAGTTCTGTGCACTAGACCTACAATACGCAGACTCTCGAGCTTTTATTCACATGTATCCAGAAGGTTGTGATGTGCCTCGAATACAACAAACCACTGTTAGGTCGCTTACTGATGCAGAAAAATTTGTTCAAGTGAATCACTCGGAATAGACAACTCGTTAAGCTAAGTATTGAAGGTTTTTCTTGTTTTGTTTTGTTTTATTTATACCATTTTTTAACCATTTTTTACCATTTGCCTCTTCTACCTCACATTTAAGATGAATGACTGTTCAGTTCATGCACTATTCATGTTTAATGTTCTGTTGCCTAATACCTTAATGCACTGCCTTGATGTTTGTTGCCTATAAGTACAGCAGTGGAAACCAGTGCTGTTTTTTATGTATTTTTAAAAAAGAAAGTGAGCTGCAGCTGTCAAGGTACAGTAAGTGTTAAATGCCTCAATGTTCTAATAGCTGCAATTGCTGTTAATACTGAAAATGTTATTGAATTTTAGAATTGAGATGGAGACCCTTGGAGTCTTTTTCTCTTGTTTTATTTATGAAGCACTTTTTTATGAGTGAGCTCTGTTGTTTGTGCCTTTTTAAAAGCACATTGTGTTTAATAAAAAGTTGTTAAATTGTTAGTGTTGTTACGTTCATGTTTTCTAACACTTTTAGCTGATTATAATTTACTGGGCAAACAGTTTAGAATTATTTGTAAGTGTATTTCCCACAGTATTTTAAAAATATTGAAGATCTTAAGTGTTATTTCCCACATTATAAGTTAGAAAATATGAAAAAGTTTGAGTTTATTTCCCACATCGTATGAGTTGCAATATGTAAAATATTTTGAGTGTATTTTCCACCTTAATTAAGTTGAAAAATATTGAACATTTTGAGTTTATTACTCCCTAATTATAAGTTGAGGAATATCAACATTTATGAGTTAACATTGAGGTAATTTAAGGCAACTGCAACTGTAATTTTTATTTTAGTTAAACTTAAAACTTTTAAAAACATCACTAAAAAATTGTTGTGTAACAGATTACACAACAATTTTTTAGTTCTGTGAACTTATTAGGTTTTACAGTGCTGTTAGGTTTCAGCAGTACAGCTGCATTAGGCATTGTACTGATTTGCTTTCTAGTTATTGTGCATCAGGCGGCTGAAGCCATTGGCTTGGGAGTACCGCCGCAGTTTGTGTTTAAGACAGTTTGTCTTCCTCACAGCTGACGGTATGGAGGTACATCAATACCCACCGCTAGTATGTACGGAAGACTAGGTTGAGTTAGGTTTAATAGGCAGATTAGTGGGGGATATTGCTCCTGTTAATTGTGTGTTTCCAAGGTTTATTGAAGGGAATATCATTAAGTTGATGTGTTGGAATGAAGCTGTGTGGCATAGGTGCAGTTCAGCGTTTGGATTTTGTAATGTTTTGAAGAAAAATGGAGACACACCAATTAATGCAATGTGTTGATGTGGATGGGAAGAAAAGACAGCCGAAACCGACTGCTAACGCTTTGGAGAATCAGATTGAAAGGCTTCAAACAGAACGTCACACTAAGATTAATAAAATTAAAAATGTCATAAAGGTTATTAAAGAATTAAAGCAATCTGAGGATAATGTTTCCACTGTTCAGGCTCAGTTAGAGAATTTGTCTGTGTTGCTTAGAGAGGCAACTCATCAGCATGGAACCTTGCTTCCTTTGCTTCCTCAAGAAGAGTAAGAAAAACAAACTGCTTGGTTTAGTATTATGTATGCGGGCACATAATACTGAGTTTATGGAAGAGATAAAGAAATGGCTTCATGATGCAAAGGGAAACCCTCAGAGTAAAAATCAGGTGTCTGAGCTTGATTTGCCACAGTTTTATCCACCTGGTGTTGATTCTTCTGATGTATTACCCGCTGGAAATGGTTCTGGTGCTTCTAGGTACACCGGGAATGTTGGTAAAGGTGCTGCGGTAGATGATGTTAATCCAAGTGATAGCATCTCTAATGTTGCAAGCAGAAGTTGTAGGAAAAGTAAATCATCACTCAGTGGCTCCATGGTTTCATCTGCCTTATCAGCACGCATAAAGGCAGAGGCTGACATGGCTGCCTTTCTTGTCCGACAGGGGTTGTTGAAAGAAAAGCATGCTTTGGAGGAACAAGAAATACAGCTTAAGAAAAGAAAGGAGCTGCTTGACTTAGAAACTGAAATAGCAGCTTCAGCAGCAAAGGTGAATGTTTTAAAAGCTTCTGAAATATCCCGAGTCTCAAGTGCTGTTAATGGTAAATCCAATGGAATGAACTCTTATTTAGAATGAGAACAAGGGAGTTTGGGTGTTTTAAATCCTAATGCTCAGACGTTCAAACCTATGTTACCAGAGCGACCCTATCAGGGTGTTGATGCAAGTGATCATCAAACGCATGTATTGGATGTAAGGCCCAAGGTTGAAAATACTTCTCAGCCCGTGGTTGTTTCGTTGGGACAGTCAGAGACGAAGTTACATCAAGTATTTTCAGGTGCAGTTTCGACTACTCAGATGAGTCTCATGCACAATCAAAACATCTTACACATACAGCGCAAGGTAGTGAGGATCATGATCATCTAGTCACCGTTTTGAAGAAACAACATGAAATTACTTTATTGGCTGAGCAGCAGTCTCTGTTTTTGCTACCAAGGCATGACATTCAGTTCATTGGTGGTGATCCTTTGCAATATCAAACCTTTATGAAAGCTTTTGAGCACATTGTGGAGAGTCAAGCTCACAGTGTATATTTTCTCAAGCAATACACTGGAGACCATCCAAGAGAAATGGTCAGAAGCTGTCAGTATATGCCTGCTGAGTATGGATATGCTAAAGCTAAATCTTTGCTTCAGGAGAACTTTGGTAATTCGCTAAAAATTGCTGCTGCCTACATTGAAAGGGTCAATAAATGGCCACCTATAAAATCTGATGATGTGAAGGCTTTGCAGGAATATGGGTTTTTATTAAGGCAATGTTGTAATGCAATGGGAGATGTTGAGTCCCTGCATGAGTTGGATGTCTCTGCTAACATGCAAGCAGTTATAAAAAAGTTGCCCTATAAACTCAGTGTCAGGGTTCCTGGGTCGGTGACCCAGTGTTTTCAGTTTTGTCACGTTTAGGTTATGTTTACATTATGTTGCCACATCTATGTTCTCACTTCCTGTTTTTCCTGTGTCAGCTCGTCTCTTGTGTTATTAGCCAGATTATGTTCAGCTGTGTACTCACCGGTCTCTCATTATCATCCTCATCAGTCTGTGTATTTAGGTCCTCTGTTTCCACTCGTTCACTGTCGTGTCATTGATGTTCTTGTGACGGTCTGTTGTCGTTCCCACCTGCGTTCAGTCAGTCCTTCATTCATTCCTTCATTCAGTCAGTCGTCCAGCCAGCCAGCCCTATCCTACTTCTGTTCTGTTTGTTCACTCCGCTGACAATAAACACCAACCTTCACCTACCTACCTGTGAGTCCAGCG
Source organism: Oreochromis niloticus (assembly GCF_001858045.2). NCBI lineage: Eukaryota > Metazoa > Chordata > Actinopteri > Cichliformes > Cichlidae > Oreochromis > Oreochromis niloticus. The sequence goes on from NW_020327642.1 coordinate 165,125, forward strand.
TTTGGGTCCTCCTTCTCTCATCCGCGACACAAATCCTGACACTCAGGGATAAATGGAGGAATGTTCTGTCCGATCTGCAGGAGAGGTTTCAACGTAAAGTGGTTTTTAGTGATATTGTTGAGTTTGTCGAAAGGCAGGTGAAGATCACAAGTGACCCATTGTTTGGAGACATACAGGATCCTCCAACAGCCATCAGAAAAGAGGCGAGGAATGTTAAGTCTCAGTTTTACCCTAAGGCTAAGAGGAGTAGTTTTGCTAGGGAAGGGAAGATTGAGCCAGCGTTGAGGCGAGAGAGTGGTTTAGTTGTGACCAAGGTTTGCTTGTTTTGTGGAGCAGGGCATATGTTGAATTTGTGTCCTTCGTTTGAAAGAAAGTTGCACTGTGAAAGATTATCTTTTTTGAAAGAGAATGGTGTGTGTTTTGGTTGTCTGCGCATTGGGCACAGAAGCAAGGACTGCAGCAAACGTCTCTTTTGTAAAGTCTGTATTCAGAAACACCCCACACTCTTACATATCCACTCCAAGCAGAGGGAAAGTGTTTCAGTGCAAACTATAGGAGGGGGAGAACCACCAGATGAGGGTCCTTCATGTGCTGTGCAAAGCAGTGGTGTTACTGGGGCCGGTGAGCAAAATAGTGCTCTGTCCATAATACCAGTTAGAGTGAAGTCCAAGAAAGGCAATCAGTCACTGTCAATGATAACCTATGGTTTTCTAGATCCTGGGAGTTCAGCTTCATTTTGTACTGAAGGGCTCATGAATAGGCTGAATCTTTCAGGAAGGAAAACTGGCATTCTGTTGTGGACAATGGGTCAGGAGAAAATGGTCAGTAGTTCTGTTGTTTCAGATTTGGAAGTAACTGATTTTGATTTGGATCACTACTGTGACATGCCTGACTTATTTACACAGAAAAGCATGCCTGTTCATCAATGCAATATTCCCCGACAGGAAGATCTCGATAGATGGCCACATGTGCGCCATATTAAGATACTGGAGATAAAATTCCGGGGTAGACCTGTTGACTGGGACCAATGTGCTGTAGAATTACAGGGATTATTTTACATAACCATCATCTTTATCATTGCATTAATTATCATTTCATCCAACCATTTTATTGAAGTTGTTGGCATTATGTTATAATTTGTATTACAGGGGTTATCATAATTAAATATTAACATGTTTATTACAGGTGCAGTTATAACCACTTTAAATCGTTGAGTTAAATCTATAATCTTAAAAGCTTATATGCTGAGTATATTGTTACAGTAAAACAGATCTGAGCAGAGGCTTGAATGCATTCAGCAAACATGTAGCACTAGAGTCTACTCGACAACAGGTGACAAAAAGGAGAGGACCAGCCCTTGGGGACCCAGAGGCCTGAGACCATCGCCTTATTTGGAAGAAGATGCCAGAAAGGAACTCCTGTGTCTGCATTTAGCTCTTAAAATACATGATTGTCTGTACAAGGGGCAAATAATGTTCTTAAGATGTGCTTGTAAACGCAAGAGGGGGCGTTATAATACCCTGCAGAGGTGGGACCAAGTCATTGTTTTGCAAGTCTCAAGTAAGTCCCAAGTCTTTATCCTCAAGTCACAAGTCAAGTCTCAAGTAAAGTCAAGCAAGTCAGAGTCAAGTCGCAAGTCAAGACAGACAACTTTCAAGTCAAGTCCCAAGTCCGAAACTTTGAATTTCAAGTCCTTTCAAGTCTTTTTTTTTAACCCTCTGGGGTCCCGGGTATAATTGGCCATTCTTGACTACTTTTGATTTTACTTCTATATTTCACTTTTAAAATGTGTTTTTCTTGCCTTTACAGAACAATCAGGTGTGCTGCATCAAATAAGAAGGCACACAAATTATTTGTGCCAGTCCAAAAAATGTAGTTTGTGTTCAGTATAAGACAGAGGAGAACACCACAGGCCTAAACCCTGCAGGTCTGACAACTGGAGGTGCAACAGTCCAGTTTTCTATGTGGAGACAGCGTTTACACTGGAATCTGCCTTTGACAGCTTTTTTAGATCAAATATGAAATTCAGCAGTCTAACTGACACACAATACAAAACAATAACTACACAACAAACTAACTATAGCCTCTAAACATGCTAAACGTCACTAATGTCTCACATATGAAAACTCACTCTCTCTCTCTCTTTCTTTCGCTCGCCCGCTTTCCGTCGTGGGTGTCACTCCTAAAAACTTCCCCTTCTCCCTAAACAACCAAATGTCACATGTTGCCTTATCATTTTTTTGATTGGCTGACATGGTAAACTCTAACACCAATAGGGAAGGGGTGTTTTTTCTTTTTCTTTTTTCACTGGCAAGTGGAGAGCGTATGCTAGGCTGTCTGTAGAAAACGCCATTTTGTCTAGCATCCCTGTTGAGAATAACCTTTGCAAATAAACAACAGCTAATAATATAAGATCAAAGTATTTTATTTGATGTATTGACATAAATGACAGAAGAAAAAGGCCATGTATAGCAGGACTACTCAATTACACACTAAGGTGGGCCAGATTTTCTAACCAAAAAAAAAAAAATTTTTCCCTGGCTCAGACATGCAAAAGTTAAACACGACCATACACTAATTGCAAATTAAACACAGTGATTTTGAATTGTGATGTGATGGTAAAATAAGTATTTGTCAGTCTAAACTGGGTTAAATCTATGGGGTTAATGATGGGGAGGAGACGGAGAGAGACTGAGTACAGCTACAGAACCCACTTTCTGAAACGGACCCTGCTCACCATTCACCGACAATTCTGAGCTAACAAGTTGCATGTTATTCTTGGATGCGCTTGCAGGACCGGATTTAAAATAGCATGACAAACATATCATACCTGTTAAAGCCAAACAGTATCATCAACGTAGCCCGAAGAACATTTGCTAATAAGATGAAGTTAGCTAAGTCAGCTACTTCATCGGAGCAAAAAAAAAAGAAAAAAAAAAGCACCACCTACCGTTCTTTATGCAACTTCAAATGTCGGACAAAGTTGGAAGTTGTTCCATTTCCGTCTGTGATTCTCTTCTTGCATGTTTTGCATATTGCATTTCGTTTTTTGTTGACTACTTCGTAGTTTATGTACCCGAAAGAAATTACTCTTGGAAGCATTTTTGGCTCGAGCGTTTTTGTTCTTGTTTTTTTCAAATCTGATTAATTTGATTGGCTGTGCTACAGCCCACGCTCACATACATACGGAGTGTGGTAAGAATGAATGAATGAATAAAGTGAATTAATGGTCCGCACTTTTTATATAATATGTATGTTAAATTTTAGATTTGGGTAAAATATCAAGTCTTTTCAAGTAAACAGGTTCAAGTCCAATTCAAGTCCCAAGTCACTGGTGTAAAAGTCCAAGTCAAGTCACAAGTCTTACAACCTTTTTTCAAGTCAAGTCTAAAGTCATAAAATTAATGACTCGAGTCTGACTCGAGTCCAAGTCATGTGACTCGAGTCCACACCTCTGATACCCTGATGTTATAAAAGCAATCTGAAGTGTATTTTTGGACGGGGATTTACAACTGATGTTTTGCAGTTTACATCTCCCCACGCTGCGTGTATTCATTAAAAATCAATTGTTTGACTGACCTCTTCTGGACCATCGTTGTTTTACTCTCGTCCTCAATTTCGGACCCGTAACATTTGGTGCATTGGCCGGAGGTTGAGAGAGTTGGAGGTTGAGACCGAGAGGGTCCGAGGCGCTCGAACGGGCAGACACGAGTTAGTGGTCGAAGTGAGTGGACATAAGCCGGCTTATTCAAAGGTAAGGCACTACCTGTTGAATTATTTCCAAAGTGTGCCAGATTGGATATTACAAAATTAAAAGTTTACTCACTGAAATTACTGGTAAATGTCTGTTTTGATTTTGGTGAAAATCTCATGAGAATTGAAATTGAAGTAATGATAATGAAACGTTAAGTGACAGTACTGATTAAAGAAAAGCAGTTGGACTGCTAAGTAAATAAAAAGCAGTTGGACTGCTAAGTGAATTTAGTGTGATAGGTAATTGGTGAAGTGTTTGTGACATTAAAGTCTCAATTGAATATAAAGCCGGGCTTGGACATCAATAAGATTGCTTGTGTTGTGTAGTTTTATGGGGTGTCTTCAAAGTAATTAAATTCCTGTAGAACGGAACTTTGGAAGTTCTAAGAAGTGCATTGTTCGGAGGTGACGCTCCAAATTTCCTAGGGACGCTCAGGATTTTCCTTGGGAAGGGATAGTCCGATTGGCAATCGTGGGCAACTGGGGACGGCCCAAAATAGCTACTGACTGGGTCAGTTTACTGTCCGGGACGGTGGTTTGCACTTTTTTGGTCAGCAAAGTTCGGAACTTGGGCGTAGGACGCTTTTAAATTGTGTTAGGGTCTTAGATATGTGACCACGGTCCGGGGCCGAGACTGGTTAATTGATCGCAAAAAACTTGGAGTTTATCCCTTGGAGGGTTAATTTAAAATTATCAAAATTATATAGGTGTTAAAATGTCAGGCCTGATACTGCAGTTGTAATTAAAAGACGTCTGTGTAATATAAAAGAGACTTGTGTGTGAGAGGAGTCTGTGAGTCAGGCTGGTATTATTTTTAGACAGTGTGTGTGTGTGTGAAAATGCAAATGAGGCAGCTGCGAGGTCCCTAGAGTTTTAGGAAGTTTATAGAGACTGTTACACATTGCTGAATGCCTGTATTTAAGATGCTGGTTTTGTTTATTACAATACTGTAAGTAAAGTTTTAATTCTTGCCATGACTGTATGACTTTTTGCTGGGTTTTGAGATAGGATACATAAACTGTTGATACTTAGGACCGGCATTTGGGGTCTGAAAACTGAAATTGACTTTGAAATAATTTCATTAATAAATATGTCTGTAAGTGATGTCTCTTTTGGTGTGTTCAAGTAAGATGTTTTAGGATTTTTAGATGGGTTTTGTTTCAGTTTGAGATAATATATACAGTTATATTTGGTGTTTCTCAGGTATTGTGGTTGACTTTGAGTGATTTTAACTGTGTGAATGCTGTCAGTATTTGATTTGAGTGACTCTGTGTGATTTGTACCAAATAGTAAATAAGCAATAATAACACTAGGGAGGTTTATAGTAGAATGAGTGAAAAAGTGGAAGTTTGAGAGAAAAGGCAGTGTGTGTGAGACGATTATGAAAGTATTGTGTGAATGATGTCACAAAAACTAGGTTAACCAATTAAATGGTTAACCTAGTTAGCCTGTGTCACCTTATCTACCTAAATGGATAACTAGGTTTCCAGCGGTAACCACCTTGAGGGTGCCGACATATATTTCACTTTTCATCACTTTTCATCACTTCAACTTTTTACTTCTGCGCAACTTACGCCTATTCTTCAGATGCACTAAAGAATAGCGGAAAAATAAACCCAAACTCCCCCAACACAGCCCTGGAGTCGTACTCCAGCACAGGGCAGAGTAGCCTTTCACACACACAAACCCCACATACGCACACACACAGCGCTCACTCACACTTCCCCCGCGGGTCACACAAGTTACAGGAATAACACACAGACATATGATGCAGTATTAAACTCCACTCCTTCAGCATCCGCAACTAGCATTATTTTTACAGTGTAACACTTTATCACTTAGAATAACAGCAACCATTTGATTAAAGTCCTTTTCAAGGTTAGGTGAAATCTACTTGGAGCCAAGGTGGAACCCCCCTCTGCACTCAGACAACACCAACATTGAGCAGGAAAAAAAAACTCTGCTTACCTTATTGTAGCGGCCGCTTGGTGTTCTCTGATGTGCAAGGCTTTGGCATTCCCCAAGGCTCCCAGCAATCACCTTAATTCCTTGTCCCTTCGTACGTCGCCAATTGTGGTCGCAAATTTTGAAGCCATCCTGATAACCTTCTCCCACCAACGATGTGGAGATCCAACCCTTTTAGATCCAATTAAAACCAAGACACTCAAAAAGATGCTCTGGAAAAGAGTAGAATTCTTGGAACAGAGTTTAATACACTGAATCATATGAACAGCAGGAAAAATACATACAGACATTTAGCAAGATAATTACATAGCAGAAAGCAAGCAAAGCAAAACCCCGGGGTGTACAGCCTTAAGCACAGACAGCAGAGCAACACGGAGACGGACAGGTAGCAGCAGCAGGAGGAAAAAGCGCTGGGGGTGTCCTCTGGTCCCCTAATATAGGGACCAGTATCCCCGCCCCCTGCTGCTGGGTAACTTTCCCATGCGCCCAACACAGCTGCAGGGGTCAGGTAGCGGCCAAGGTCTTGGCCAAAGGCCAGTCAGGACTCTGACTACCCCTTGCTCTGGCTTATCACCGTAGGTCATGACACGGTCAAAGGTCAGACATTAATCCTAATTATTAAATCTTATACAGCAAGTGGCACAATCTTATAACATATAATACACAGGTTACATGCTTTCTCATATATAAGAACACTTCAGTGTGGGTTCAAAGTGTGTGTGTGTGTGTGTGTGTGTATTTTGTATGATATTTTATCATGATGTGTTCAGGATCTCTATTACAATGTTACTGTTTTGGTTGTGCTGCATGAAAGTCGTTGAGTGTGTATTAGGGAAGGTTAGTTACCGGAGAGTAAGTTATGCAGGAGAACTCTCAACAGCATTAACTGCCCTGTTACAGTACCAACTTAATAAACCTCAATGAAGCAAAAATGTCTTGTGCTTAAGACTCTATATGAAAGTTAAAATATATATGTTCAGTGCGCATAGATATATAGTGTATATAGTTACATAGTTATACATATCACACAAAAATCCACCACAATTGGTTTCGGTTTAGAGTATTATTGAGCTTTATAACTGTTGTTTGCAAATATTGCTAAATGCCTGTAAGTAAGATGCTGGTTTTGCTCACTACAATAGTACAAATAGTTTTGATTGATTATAGTGAACATATGATCTGTGACTGAGTTTGGAAATAGAGTAAAGAAACTGTTCATACTTTAGACCAGCGTTTTGGTCAAAGGATCTAGAGTGATTTAGAAGGTTTTAAATGATAAATAAAGGTGTGAGATATATTTCTTTTGTGATGCAAAGTAGGATGTTTTAAAGTTTGAAAGTGCTTTTAATTCAAGAAATGCATGAGTGATGTTATGAGAGGTTGAGTTTTTTTTTCTTTTTTTTTCTTTCAGTTCAAAAACACATATAAGTATATACACTTGGTACACCAGCTTACTCTTTGAGTTTATTATAACAGACGGTGTATTTCAGTTTGAAATTCAGTAATTGTATGTTGATATGGTAATTTAGTTTTATGTTAGGTGAAGGAGACGTTCATTTCTGCGTCTTGCAGGATTGAAATGGAGCACGTTGAAGACGGTGATGTGATTGCTGACAAATGCAAAGAATCTAGTAGATTTAAAAAGTGTATGTGTGAAATGAAGGTGTATTGTTTTTAGATCAAGGTTTAGTAGAATTAAAGAGGGTTTGTAGACTATAAATACAAAACAAAAGAGTTCGATTAGTCTGCAGAAACAGGAAATAGTGAACAGGAACTACATGCCCATAAAAGGTACTCACTGTGACAAGTGTGCACCCAGGGAAGAGAGAGAGACGAGTTAAACTCTAGGCATATGAAGCAAATGGAGGTTTTAAGAAAAAATGAAAAGGATATTAATTGTATGCTTTAGTGTGTCAATACAGGTGGACTTCTCTCAACATGGAACTTTGAGTAAACCGGTAAAAAGGATAGATTAACATTAGGAAAATAAGCCAGTCTTTGGCTGAAATTTTATAGCTTGACCTAGCACTTTGTCACGATTCTGAGAAGAACCTAAAAGGACAGTCAATCTCCTGATGAAGACCGGTAGAACATCGTGGACTTGAATACAGCAGGCAAAATACAGTGCCACTGAATCATTTAACACTGACGACGACTGACGACACCAGCAGAAGCATGTAAGAAAAGCAAGTGATGCAACATGTGCTGTGAATTACAGGCTGGGCAGTTGAACAGTGGGATAAAGAACTGTGGGAAAGCACTGGACACTGAGTGTCATATTTGCCATGCTGGGACTTAACCTAAAAGAAAAAACTGTGAAGAAACAGAGAAGAAGAAAACAGCTGAGTTGAGCCTGTGTTTGCTGGAGATTTGAAGGCCACACAGGACACTGTGAAGAAAAAGGACCAGTGTCAGGTGAAGCCGCACGAGTTTGACTGCGAGAATACAGGGTATAATTGGGTTGAAATTGAAGCCGGAACTCATGATTGTTTAGGGATGTCCACCATATGACGATTAAAGAGGTAAACACAAATAGAAAACACACATACACAAATTGTTACATGTGAAATTATTTTGAAATGAATCAGAAGTGAGATAGTTTGAATCTAAAGCTCAGTGAAAAGATGCATAAATTAAACATGAATACATAAAAATGCAACGAAGAACACAATGAATTAATGCAATGAAGATGCAGCTTACATTCAATTAACATAGATTGCAAGGAAGAAGACGCTTATATTAATATTGACGACATGAGCATGACATAATTGGTATTTTTGACAGGACAGAGAGGGAAGTGAGTCGTTTAAGCACTCGTGATAATAATGAAAATGTCTTAGTTTTGTTATTTTCAGGCACAAAGCAGACCTGGATCAATTTTCCACATGCAGCGGTCAGACGGAAATTATAGGTTAACATCACTGGATAAGTTAAGGCAAGTTTCTGGTTAAATTGTTCACAGCATGATGTGTCCATGAACCTGAAAAGCAAGCCCTAACACCTGGCTGAAGACCAGGAGGGCTGTTATTTAAGGTGGGAAATCAAAGTTTGGGTTAGTAATTCAGGGGAAGGAGAAAAACTGACTGTTTAGGTGGAAAATTGTGAAGGAGTCTGAAATACTGCGAAGCAACATATGCAAAAATAACACACACAAACAGAGAATGCATTAACCTTACAAAGACAAGACAAGCTCATGAAGATTAATGCATAGACATTGATTAAACCTGGCTAAAAACACAAACATACGCAATGAAGATCAGCTTGCTAATTGTATGAGTGTTAAAATGGTGTGAATGTTGAAGAAAATATACTTGAGTTTGAAGTTGAGGAATAACTCAAAAGAAGCTGTATGACAAGGGAGTGAGCTATGGAAAAGACAAGTGATTAAAGTAGTTTTAAAAGAGTGACTTAGGAGTGCTCTCGTACTGAGTGATCAAACCAGTGATTATTATAGAAAGAAAATGAAAATAATTCGATAATGTGTTAAGGTTTAAACAGGCATTTCTCTTGTCACGGCAACTTGTTGAGATATGACTCAGTATGCAAATTAGCTGAAAGGAGTGGAGAGAAAGAAGCTTCCTGTGTCTGTGTGTCAGAGGCGTGAAATGGAGGAAACAAGGTCTGTTTAGAGGTGCAGATTTGGACAAGAAATTTATAATTTAGTGATGACACATTGTTATAACGTGTTTATATGTTATGCTAAATCTAAGTATGGTAAAGTGCTTAAAGGGGGACATTGTTGTGTGCAAAACGGTGCAGCTTTGACGAGGTTTTCAGTGTGTTGAACGGGTGAAATTTAAGATTGTTTAAGATATTTGAGGTTGTTTTTTATTTAATAGAGGGAGTTTTATTAAACATGGACATGTCTAAGGGGGCCCATTAGTTTTGTAACAGTGCACTTAGAAAAAACCTGTCAGGTGATTTTGTTTTGTACTTTGATGAGCTAATAATCAGCTCTCTTTTTTCTCAGTTTTGTGTTTTTAATGAAAAAACACAGACTGAACAACGTGGTGTATGCTGTACAGTGCAGCGAGGAATGCCCAGACCTTCAGACTAACCTTCAGCTGGTTTGTCATTTGCCATGATAATTATCTCTGGTTCACCCGATCAAGACTCATTAAGGTAGATCTGGAACTAACTTTCCGCGCCTACTGTCAAGGTTCAGATCTTGAGGGGGAATCCAAAAATAACCACAGATCCAGCCGGGTGCAATTAGACGGCATTTTAATGAACACGCGCGGAGTTCAACAGCCCAATCAGCTTTGAACTGAACTCACAATAGTCAGACAAAGGTTTTATAGGGTTGGCAGTCTTCCTGTTGCCAGGCAGACTCAAACAAAGCATACGTCACTTCAAAAACCACAAACGTTCAGTTAACTTTTGAACAGAGTTTAAAACAGAACATCATCTTCGCGTCGAAGCCAGGTGCTTCCTGTCACCATCCTCGGACGCTCGCCTCCGCTGTCGCTTATCTCTGGGACATCTGGTGCACTTCCTGGAACAGACTAACACGTACGCACCCCGACTTCTTACCTACTCAAAGGAGTCTATCTAATATGTGTATGTATATGTCAGCTTCTGCTGCCCTCTATTTCACCTCTCAGCTCCCCAGCCAGACCTTGTAACCTTTCCACTAGACAGCACGTACACCACTGAAACTATGTGTGTGTATGTGTGTAATAATCTTGACTTACATGTAAAATATATAAAACAAATGCTTCAATCTAATACAACTACTTAAAGCTTAATCAAAGATATTAATGCATAATAAACCACCCTACTCTTGGCTTGCACTCAGACTCTGCTTTCAGTTTCACTTTTGCAAAGCCTGCAACTTCAAAAGCCTATAACTTCCTGTCTCATTTTGGCACAGAGTTACTCTACGTGGGGCCTTTTCTTTCACCATGCAGTCTGCATACAAACATTTAAGATTATAAATTCAACTCAACAGCTTAAAGTGGTTATAACTGGACCTGTAATAAAAGCTTAATTGGGTGCCAATATGTTTAAACCTCTAAATGCGTCTGAATGCAACATCACTCTTAATAATGAAATGGTAATGATGATTATACTAATAGCAGCAAATAATAGTAGTAAAATATTTCTCTTCCTGACACTACCCTCTGACCAGAGTCCCTGTCCTTGTAGGAGCTATCAAACCATTCAGAGATATCCATCCTAACAAATAAGGAGAGATCATTATGATGAATTGAACAGGATTCATTGATGAACAGAGTTCAGTCAAGCTGTTTGGTGATTGGACTCTGATAGCCAATCACGGCTGAATGGATTCCCAGCAGTGAGAGGGATTAGGCAGGACCCCCGAAGTCTAGACGCTGGTGATGGAGATGAAGAGGGAGGTTTGGATGGAGCCTGAGTAACATCGGAGAGGTGGAGATGGGAAGGAAGTGGGCTGGAAGAAGGAGTCTGCCACGACAATGACAGATAAGCAGTGAGATTTAAAGTATGTGGAGTGGAGGCTGATTGGCAAGAAGAAGGCTGCAGAAAGATGGTTGGACTAGATCAGTGATGTCGGCAATATGACAAAGAGGAAGTGATGTCAGCTTAGATTAGCCACCAAACGCCCAGGAAGCAGACAGATGTGTGATTACAGATGTTTGTTATTGAATTTATACATAAGCTTCATTTTGGGCTCAGCTTGAATCTAAAATCTGAAGTTGTGCGAGTCACTGTGTGTTTGTTCATGAAGCAGTTTTCAGTGTGCAGCATCGTATCAAACAGGAAGTAAAACACTGAGCAGAGCAGAAGAATTCGGTGTCTTCACTGAGGGTTGGTACGACTGACAAAGACACAATCACAGTGAACAGGAAGTCCTTTTCACAGTAACCACGGAAACCACTGATGACTCTGATCACATGCTGCTGAGAGCCTCTGTCCTGTGTGGCTCCAGCCACCTCAAAGCTGATTGGACATGAAAGATCACGTCTCAGTGATCTGGATCTGCTCACTGGATTCAACAGGGACATTAAAAACATGCTACGCTTAAGAGTTAGGCTGAAATCAGAAGGTGAAGTGTGGGAATCGGTTAAAAGGCACTGGAAGAGTTTAAATTCAAACGTGGTGAATGAAATCAATTAATGACAAAGTCTAACGAGGACGTTAACAGATATGAAGAGCTGAAGAACAAAGGAAGAAGAAAACCTACAAAGTAAAACACTTACTGAGTGAAACTCACAGGAAGTGATGTCAGTGGGAATGTTGGCTCCACCAATCAGAGGAGGCGTGGCAGTAATTTACTGTGGCGTGTTAAAGGTTCCATCAGAGAGCTGCTCGCTCATGTTCAGCAGTCTGCCCTGACATGGTGACACCATCAGCTCCTTTTACAAATCATTGATCCCTTTGAGCTCCAACCAGGAGAGATGAGGTCATCACAGCATCATCAGCTAAACAGTGATGAATCTTCAGGCCCTGATGGCTGCTGACTGTTAGAAACTGTGTCTGGATGACATCATCAACCTTTAACCTCAGTTTGTAATCGAGGTTTGAAGGACGTTGTTCTGTGCCACTCCTTTCGGCATGGACTCGTGTGCTTCTGATATAAAAAAGGACATAACTGTGATTTAAATGATTATATTATATTAGACTGAATTATAGAGCAACATGTGCAGTGAGGGGTCTCCAGATGTGAGACAGACATGCACAGAGAGATCACTGACAGCAGTAACACATCAGACATATTCCATCAGGTCCAAATGAAAGCAGCACAGAGGGAGTGTGGATGGGCTCTGATCTCAGTAAAGCAGAGAGAGAGAGATCTCTCTCCATCCTTCCTTCCTTAAGATGACATGAAAGTTCTGGGTCTCTGGATCAGCGGGAATGACTACTGTGAGTCAAACTGGTCCAAGAAAGAAGGTGAAGGGAAAGAAGTGTGGAAATGGGAAAACAAAAATCCCAATCATGAAACTGCTGTGAAGATTGTTCAAAGCCACACTGTCCAGATTATGTTTTTATCAGCTGTTTGCACCTCGACAAAAATCCCTCATGACTGAATAAACTGAGGTCGAAACTGATCTGGGGGACAAACTGTGAGCGAACTCAGATCTTTAATGCAGAAAAGTCACAAACGCTGGTTTAGGAGTCTCTTATCTCAGCACATGCTAAAAATCCCTCTCACTCAAATAAATGTGATGCAGTGAACAGAGGAACATTCTGGATCAGTGGGAATAAAACTCACTGCTACAAGTTCAAAGGTAGAGCTGAATCCAACATCCCTGACTATAAACTCTTCTTTGCAGATTTGATTGAAGAAACATTTCAGGATAAACTGGACCAGCTCAAACACCCTGAATACAAATCCACCAACAGTGCAGAGCGCCCTGAAGCGAGATCGATCAACTGTAGACCAGACAACAAACGACGGAGGCCCAGAAAAGTACAATCAAACGATGAGTTTATTGACAACGGAGAACAACCGTCAGCATATGGCTTATTTGCTCTGACAAAAATACACTGAGTTCTGGTTTTATAGCATAGAGGATGACACCCCCACATACACGTCAATACAGGTCAAAAATACATTATGTCCAGTCATTGTTTACAGACAAGGGTACATCTTGTACATCTCTAATAACTATGAACAGACATATAACTTCTCTTTTTGATAACACCTTCCTTTTAAGGTAATAACTTCAAGCTTCAGGGCCTCTAAGGGCTAATAATGGACCCTCGTCCTCAATCACTAAGTAGACTGAATTGGCGCAGGTCTCAAATAAGAAGCAGAAGACACTTGGGCCTTCGCTCAGGCCTGCTACTAGATTTATGTGTATTGTAAGCATGCATGCAATTAACCTGCTATGTTCTCATCTTCCCTCAACATGTATCACCTGGACACTCTCACCAGTGAAGCTTAAAACCCTCTTGGATAGAACATCAACTCTAAACAAGCACAGTTATGCATTGTGTATAAAATAAACTCAACCTGTGAATAAAATGAATGTGATGACAAACATATTCAATGCAATATGAACCCTGTAAACAATATTACTGATAAAATAATACTGTAGAACATGTTATTAATGCATTTATCATAAGGCAGATTATATGGCAGCAATAAAAGAATCTCTAAATCCCAACATTCCCTCTTTTGACATTCCAACAAGGAATGTCACCACACTTCATGTTGTATCACTCCCTGCCCCACTCTATGGGTTCTAAGTTCATCTGGTAGATGCCCTCAACCCAGCCAGGGTTAGCAACCCTCGCCATTACTTTTACCAACAATCCTCTGACACAAGGAATGATACAACAACTAGCAATGACCAGTATTCCCAAAAGTACAGTCAAAGAAAACATCACTGACATAGCCACACCTTTCCATTGTCCAAACACAGATGTCATCCAGGACGCCAGCAGATTTTCGATACCTGAGTGTTCATGCATAGTTTTAGACAAAGTTTTCAAGCCCTCCAGAGCTCGGGTTACTGAACCATCTGGGGCAGTATTATTAGGGATAAAAGTGCAGCACATGTCTCCGAATATGGCGCACACGCCTCCCTTCTCATGTTAAGGGCCATTCGATTTCCCATCAGCAAACTCGGACCCAATTGTTCTGCGAACCCCATCATGGCATCCCTGGTTAGGTTAGAGAGTCTCAGCAGATTGCAATGAACATAGTTAATGCGATCAACATTCTTATTAGGTGTCACCCAAAGAAATATACTTTCAAATTCTACCACTATCAGATTTACCAGCTTGTACTCATCTGGAACTCTCCTGGGCACTCCAATAGAGTCTATCCAGGTTGGAGAGTAGGGTCATATGCATGTGTACCCTGGGTCCCTCTTTTGGCCAAAATATGTCTCTTACCTCTGGCGGCTAAGGTACGTGTGTTGTGTTGTGGAATAGCCTTTACCTGGTTCCCAATAAGCATGAGCGGAGCTCCCAATCGCACCATCACACATGTCCCTACGCTTCCCATAGGAACACGAGTATTTTCCCCACAGTAATAATAGAGCCCACTTTTTGCCCATGTTCCAATTATCATGCTAGGGTCGCTTACATTGTTGGTGGCTCATCCCGTGAGTGTGACAGCACACCAAGTTGGGTCGATCTCTCCCACCTTGTACTTTTCATTATCTGTAGAGAACTTAAAACATGTGTAGTTATCTTGTTTTGGCATAAATGATCCCACTGCTGTCTGCTTTGAAATGGCAGGGAAAAGTCTGGACAACAAAGTACAGTTGCCAGTAGTCACTGCACTTCTAGTTAACTGTAACATACAATCATAGCCCCACTCATCCTCTAATGCAATGGTGCGGGCTCTATAAACAAACGTGGCCTAGCTGAAGCACAGGCAACACAGTCAGATACATGTTGTTCTCTAGCATTTTGAGCCACCCAATCAAGCCAGAGGTTACTGTCCTTGAAACCGGTGGCACGCTTTATCAAATCCTTAGGCTTCAGTCTAAAGTAATCTGTTGTCAGAAGTACTCTCCCTTTTGGTTCCTGTTCCTTTTGAGCTACTGTTCCCGAAGTTACCATCTGATCAGTCAGAATGGTGATTAAGCTTTCTGCGAGCGGCTTAGACTTTGCATCAACTAAATTTGCCCTAAGCATATCATGGGGTCATTGCAGACCTGTACATCATACGCTCTCCAGCTACTACTAGCTCCTGTACACTTAATGACGTCACACAAATCAAACATGAATGAGCTGGTAGACCCTTTAACATAATTCAACTCTATGCCATTATTCATGCTGAGACACTCATCACCTTTACCTGACACCTCGCGCTTTTGTCGTTTTTACCGATTCCGTTTTGGCAAGTACAGTCTCAGGAAGTGCTGGGCTGGACTGGCCTCCGTGTTCAGACAAGTGGTCCGGAGTGCCCTGCAAAATATAGACAATAAACAACACAGCCATCATTAATATCATTGCATACAATAAACATGTAGTTGTAAGGAACATTCTAATCAGTTTTCTCATTACGTGTCTCTGATTCGTGTGTTTGCATCATGTTATATAAACTTTATATCCTGGAATGAAACTCCCCTGCTTTTGTGGAGTCCTCAACTTGTCACCGCTCCTTTCTGCTGACGTGGCGACCTTCTGCGCTGCTCCTCTTCTTTCTTCGGCCTCCCAGGTAGACTACTGGTTGGCCCGTTGCACAGGTGAGAGGATTTATTTTGCCTCTGCTCGTTATCGTTGACACCTGTGTTTGGTGTAGAGGAGTTTTCCTCTACCAACCTCTCATGTGCTGGTACACACTGCGACCAATGATACCAGGTATCGCCTTTCCCTTTTAGTTGACCTGCTGTAGTTGTTCTGGCAACGACCTCGTAAGGACCCTCCAGCGTGGCTCCTTCCACTTCTGGAGTTCCTCGTGGGCTCAAATTCAGTTCCTTGTTTGCAGACTATAGCATAGCCTGCTTTCGATCCTTCTTCATCACGATGACAGCAGCCATCTATGAACCAATCCTCAGCTCCAGGGATAGGTTCTGCTTTTAAATCTTCCCTGACTTTCCCTTCAACTTCTGCTTTCTTAGTACAATCATGAGGTTCTCCTGATCCCATTAAATCTGCCATATTGATTCCTTCATGTGTAAATGTCAGATTTAGAGCATCTAAAACTTTACTCAGTCTCTGTTGTGCTAATGATGTCATAGTGAACGCCTGCGAGTTCACCTATGCCACCACACTATGTGTAGTCAGAACTTTTGGTGGGTGTTCTCTCACTACATGTGCTGTTTTCTATATTGTTTTGGCAACCCCTGCTGCATGCTGTGCGCATGTAGGGTGCCTTGCTTCTGTTGGACTCCACCTTATGCTGACATACATAAGTACCTGTCTTTCTTTATTCAATCATCTTCCGGGGTGAGAGACCTCTGCACAGCTCAGACGCCAGTTGCAAGAGCTCTCTAACATTAGAATCATCAGCTGTGACTTATATGGTGTTATTTCGGTACTTTACACGTCACACAGTCTTGAACATTGTTTGTGTGGGGAGTTCCTCTTTTTTGTGTCTATATCTATTAATATGCCTTGTGCACTAAAACTTCCTGTTTTTCAGTCTGGCTGAGCTCTTGTTTGTAAGTCAAAGGTAGCGTTGCTCTACAAGCCTTCATTATTAAAGTACACATTAAAAATATTTCTTTTATTCCTAACACCAGTCCCCCTTTTTCATTTCTCACTTGAGAAATGAACTAATTCCTAATTTATCACATTAAGTTTACTTCAATACAATTCAATTGAATTTTATTTATATAGCGCCAAATCACAACAAAAATTGGCTCCAGGCGCTTCATAGATACAGAGAAAAACCCAACAATCTTGTGACCCCCTATTGAGCAAGCACTTTGGCAACAGTGGGAAGGAAAAACTCCCTTTTAACAGGAAGAAACCTCCGACAGAACCACGCTCAGGTACGGGCAGCCATCTGCTGCGACCGCTTGGCGTGCGCTAACAGAGGCTTTGAAGAGAGAGACCTAATATTTAATAATCCACATTTCACTGTTTTATTCTTCGGCTCAGATGTGGATTCTGTATTGTTCTTGCTTTGTTACTATTGATGTTTAAGTTGTTTATTGCTAGATTTGGTTTGTTGCTGTCTGTTTGGGAGCTGACATGGTCTCTATGGATAAGGGTGTTTGGCAGGGTAGCATCAGGAGAGAAGCTCCAGAGAGGCATGTTCCCTGTTAAAGCTAAAATATAACAAAAGAGATTATGCTAAACAAATACAACCCTTCAATTCCCCAACCCTATCTGTCTCCTCAACGGGTTGTATGTTTTCAATGTTTAAAATAAATCAAACTAATAACTTAAGCTGTGACGGCACCTTGCGTTTATGCCAGGCTTTGAGCTGCCCTAAATCTACTTGCTACACCCCTTTTTCACCTAGTTTAACTTTTTCAATCCTAATTTAAACTATTCCTGACTTCCCTCAATGCACACTGTAAAGTGTAAAAGATACAATTAGCTTTCTCCTGGTAAAAGGTCCTAGATTATTTTCTCAACCTTTGGAAACCTCCTCTATCGAGTTAACCCATTTCATTTTTCAAACTTAGGCCTGATTTCTTCGCCCCCTTTAACGGGTAGCGCATATCCGGTCTGAACACTGTGTTTGGGCAATTTACGAATTGTTGCAGGATTTCTATGTTATGTAAAGTTCCTCTCATCCCTTTTATGCTTCCATTATAACCTATGTCTAACAAACTTTTGATCTTCTTTGTAATATAAACAACTAGGTGTCTTCGTGCTCTGTTTTTCTCCTTTCTCTGGTTGGTTCCGTTCAGTCTGGGGCTTCCAGGATTCTCGCCCCCCCTGTGGTCGCTGTGGTCCTGAAATCTTCTCCTGTAAAGGATAGAACACAAAAAGCCTCTCTCTGCTACACCTCACTAATCTACTGTGTTCATCTAAGGTTCCTTTAATCATTCAAAGTTGTTTCACCATATCATGTTCTGGGCTCTGTCCTTTATATTAACTTTACTTAATCTCCATGCCCTTCATGTGTGTGAGCAACACTTTTAGTTTTATTAAACACGCCCAGGGTAAGATATAAACCATCACCATCTGAGCATAGAAACAGATCAAAAAGAACCACAAAACAATTTCTATATCTAAATTATCAAAACCCCAAACGTCATAAAACGATCCTAAAACCCATTTCAAATTAAACCTTAAATCCTGTAACTCCCCCTTTTGTGACACATCTTATGTGTTACAAACTCAAAATGCTTCACTCGAGCTTAGGAGATTAAAAGAAAAAGGTTAGTCATATCATATTAGATATTCATACTCCGGCCCTTCAAACCTGTGTTGAAGGAATGAAATCAAATTAATCATTATGTCAAATCTTTTCTTGGCTCCATCCACAGCCTGCATCCTTGGAACTTCCTAGAAACAAAAACCTGTGTGTTAACCAGAACGTCACATTTCATACTCAGTTTTTCCCCACTTATGATCCAACCTGTGTTATAAAAAGAAAACTTAAAACAGAACAGTTATCAGTCATGTGTCTAACCTTAGTCCAGTCTTTATCTCAATGTCCAGTCGGTCCAACCTATGGTCTGCCTGGTCCGTCCAGTCACCATCCATTTACACACATTCACTCACATACATTAATATCAGGTCTTGCTGACAGTGGAGACTATCTCGCAAATATTCAGTCTTCACTCTCAGCAACATCAACTCATTTATTTGTTTTACTTTGTTTTTAGGAAAATAGTTCTTTCTGCTTTTAGACTGGATTGGCTCGCGGCAATCCTTTTAGACAGAGACTTAGCCTTCTCCTCTGCCCATTGTAATCTGGAGAAGGTCACCGAGAATTTTCAGCGCTGTTCTCCACTCTTTTGCAGGCCTGCTTAGAACAAAAATGAGAAAAAGAGAGCTGATTATTGGCTCATCCAAACACAAAACAAAATCACCTGACAGGTTTTCTAAGTGCACTGTTACAAAAATGATGGACCCCCTTAGACATGTGCATGTTTGATAAAACTCCCTCTATTAAAATAAGAAAACAACACAAATCTAACCGATAGAAGTAACCCATCACTACAACAACAACCTCAACAATCTTAAACACAGAACATTTTGCCACAAGTTCTTCAGGGTCCTGACACTCTCAGGTCAACTTAACATAATTTCACCTGCTCAAAACACAGAAAATCTCTTTAAACACCACACAACTTGCACACCATCATCACTAAATTCTAAATTTTCTCTTCTGAAAACTTACTACACACTAAGCGAGTTGGACAACATGATAAACAGACTCCTATGCTAAACCTGCTATCTGATCTTCATGAGCTCTTTTGTATTCTAAGGTTAACGCATTTTCTATTGTGTGTGTGATTGTGTATATGTTTCTTTTCGTGGTTTTTTCAGACTCCCTCACAAGGTTCCACTTAAACAGTCAGTTTTTCTCTTTCGCAAATTTGATCTCCCTCCTTAAATAACAACATTCCTTGTCCTCAGCCAGAAGTTAGAGCTTGATTTTCAGGTTCAGGGAACAATTCACCCTGAAAGACAGTGAGTGTCTCCCCTCTTTGGCTCATCACTCGTCATTGTTAATGACATTTCCCCCTCTGCCCCAGCGGCTTTACCCTTGAAGTCCCGTCTCCTCCAGTGAGTCCAAGCTCACTTAGGGACCTAGGTTCAAGCAATCGTGACTGCGCCTTGCCTTAGGTTGTCCCAGGGTTTCGAGGTGGGATCTTACCCGTCATGGGCTGTCCAGCCTTCCATGCTTCGCCTGATACGGGGCCAAGTGGGCACGGGTGCTATGAGGGGAGGGGACACACTGACTCTGGAAATCAAAGGAGTGTAAGCTGCTTTCTTCATTTCATCAGTATATTAAGCTATCTCACTTCTTGATTATTCCCAACATTTCACCTGTAACAATTTGTGTACGTGTGTTTTCTATTCATTAATGTAATTGTTAGTTCATGTATTTATTTTCTCAGTCTTTCTTTTTCTAAAACATGTAATTAATATATTTTATTACTTTTTCTTAAGACATTCAGTCTGTAATTGCTCTGTTTTCATGCTGCAACGTCTCTCCCCAGCTATAATCAGACTTCCTGTTTGACGCACACACACTCTCTCAGGCCTCCTCTATTCACGCACTCTCCTATGAGTTATTATTACTTATTTATTATTTTGTACAAATCACACAGAATCATTCAAATCAAGTACTCACAACATTCACACACTTAGAAGCACTCAAAATATGCTTTCCTAAGAGTATTTTATCAAACATGCTTGCTTAGAATCAGAAAGAGGAAATAGACAACACTCAGTGCGTCTGTCCTCTTAAAAAGAAGAGAAATAAACACATATGGGACAATTCTCCCCCTCTTAGACAAAATGTGACCTTAAATGTCCGTTTCTAAGTCATGTTCTTCTCTACACACGACTCTTGGCCTCCAGGGCATAAAACTTTAAACCTAAGTTTTTACTTTTACCAGAACCCTCATACGTGCAATAAGACTGCTATATGTGCAATTCTTTCTTTGACAAAGTTGTATTTTGTATTTTCTTACTCAGCTGTATATAGTATTGGTATTCTATTTTATTCTATTCTACTTTATTTTATTGCATTCCAGTGTTTTCTAATTTCTGCTGCATAACTTTGCACTTTTGCTTTAACAAACCAAATTTCCCACCGGTAGGACTAATAAAAGTCATCTTTATCTTTAACTAGCCCTAACCTAAATCCTGTCTCATCCACTGCTGAAATTCTAGTTCAATGAACACGTGTTGCAGTTTAAAATTAAGAGAGGAAGTAACTCACACCCAAGAACTGTGTGTGTGTGTGTGTTAATGTCTGTGTCCCTTTAAATGAAAAAAGGTGAACACATGTGGTGAGTTTTCCTCAATTTACACAAAATATGACATTAAATATCCTTTTCTAATTCCTGTTCTTCTTTAAACACCATGAATGACCTCCAGGTCATAACCTTTGGACTTATAACTCTGATATAAGTCCACACAGCGCACCAAGCACAGAGAAAATTCAACCTCAGTGCTTCAAAATTCTCCTCAAAATTCAGAAACTGTTTCTGTCATTTATCTCCCCAAGAACTTCATCATATGGACCTCGCCGGGTCCAGTAATCTTCAGCACACGTATCTCACTGCAGCCAGTGAAGATTTAAAAACAGTTTATTGTCTCAGTTTACCCAGTATAAACTTATCAGGTGGACCGCAGCCAATCCATACATCTCAACACAATCGTGTGTCCACATTTACACAACTTATTCTTTACTTGTATCACAACACATCTAGTAATATCATCAGAATTACTTCAACATGGTAAACATTGATTTTCCTTTAAAATCAACTTACCATTAAAACTCAAGATCACAGCTGCCTCGATTCTCTGAAATCCTGAGTCAGTTAAACACCTTGCTCAACTCACGGTGTTCTTTTCTCGGACCCCTTCGTCCGAGCTCACTCTTTTTTTTACCCCGTCATCTCCCCCAGATTGTTACGAGATCTTCATAAACCCAAAAGTAAGCATATTATTTCCCTAATCAAAAGTGAAGCCGTTCCTCACACAGTAATTCTTCATCCAACAGCCTTTGTGTTTTGAAACCAAAAGAGGAAGGAACAGGGCCCAATTTTAAACTGTGCATGTTGTCACTGAACAACACACACACACACACAGACCCAGGGCAATTCTTCCTGGATCATTTATCAACGTTCGAACAAACACAGTCCGCATTGATTATTTTCTGGACCTCAGCAGATCCACCAAAATTCATATAAATATATCAACCATTAACCGATTTATTTCTTTTCCTCAGACCACGCCGGATCTGTTACTTCAGCACAATAAACACTGATTTCCTTCAAAATCAGTTTACCAAGAGCCACAAAACCATTTCTGACTCGATTTCTGAACTTCTGTGTCACTTAAACATCCTGACAGCACCAGGTGTTTTCTGTCGGACTTCCTCGTCCGAAATTAATCCTTTTACTTGCAAATAAGCATCTCCCAAAATGATCCTCTTGATCATTAGCTATTCACCGAGCCCACAACTCTCGGCAACACCACCTGACATATGCCCGCGCCGGAGCTCCTCTTTGAAGTCTGAAAGAGGTACAGGAGTTTGACACTTATTAAACCATAAGCTGACCAATAACTCTTATATTCTTCTATTCTTAAACATGCATTGGTCTCTTTTCTCTTTTACCATGAAATACCATATAACCTTTTAACTCAGTACTGTCTGTTTCTCAAAGTTTCATTATCCTTGCTTCAAAGCTTCTCATTACTTCCAAGTTACTCATTCATTACTTCGACGTTTTACTTTATTCTCGAGAATTCAGTTTTACCACTACTGCGCCAATTTAGTAGTTAAGATCATCTACTCAGCGAACAGATAATTTAGAATTCAGCCAATTTGCACAAATTTGCTTATTGAACAGGTTTGTGCGTACCTTTTAATCTTTTTAGACCGGTCCTCTGTTCGCCTCATATCAGATCCAACCTTCGGCCACATTAGTTCTCTCTGATTTAATCTAGAAACTTCACGGTCTGCCGTACACAGAATCTCTTTTCCCTTTTCTTTAACAAGATACTCAAAAATTCTGCAAATTCTCTCCACTCAGGAGGAGGCTCACAGCTTTATTCTTACTCTGTTTCTGGTTGGATTAAAATAACTCTTATATTAGAATCACCCTGTCCAGTGATACTGTATTCAAATCACCAAAGGCACGCTCACAAAACAGGAAAATGCTTCAGCAGCCTTAATGGGATCCCCGTGGGCCTCTCACTGTCTATTTCCAAGCACCTATAATGAAACACCGGCACAATGAGCATGCCCTTTATCTACCCCTCATTTAATCAATGTATCTATTCTTTGTTAAAATTAAAAGGGGAAGTGACCGCACCCAAATTTTAACTGCGCACTTTTCCCCAGCAAAAAGAACGGAAAAAGAGACTTTTACAGCCCCTCTCACACACAGCCTGCAGCCGGCTGGCACTTAAATCATTTCAGACAGTTTCTTACGTCACGGTTTCCAGCCGTATGAGTGGGTCCCTACAACCCGGATATACACACCGCTGCTCGTCTTTAAGAGACGTCAACAGGTCTGCAAATTCTCCAGGAATATCAACAAAAACACAGCTTTTCTTGGCCCACGGTGGTCCACAAATTTTCACTGACCACGGCGGGTCCGCAAATTTTCACTGACCACAGCGGGTCCACAAATGCATAGGTAATACTTTTTAATCGTCTCTCATAGCTCACAGTATTTATTCTCAGAGTTACTTCAACACAACAGACCTTAGTTTCACTTTACTGCTCGGCTGGCTTTACTGCAAACCTCAAGCTTACGGCTGACCTGAGTTTCTCTTAAATCATATATCAACTTCCTCGGACTCTTGCGTCCGGTATTTTACTCTTTTTCTCACAATTAAGTGTCTCCCTAACAATGATCCTCTGCGATCACCAGGGCTATATCTGAGGCCACAAAATCTCAGTGGGGCCCTTCCCCAGTTTAATACCCAGGAAACGTCTTTCCCGGGGTGGAGTCCTCCGGCTCCGTGACTTTTTAGACACTTATAATCTCTTTATTCCTCTCTATTTCCTTAAAACAACTCTCTAGTTACTTTAGCTCAGTACTGCTTTTTCAAGCGACTGAACACAATTACTTTTAGCTCAGTACTGCTTTTTCCGAGCGACCATGAACACAACACTACTCTTAAGTTTCACTTTCGTTGCAACAAAGGTTTTCGTTTCAAACAAAACTCAAAACAGAGATCAACGGATGACCACTTGACTACATGTCTAGAATTATAATCCACTACAGCACAATTTCAGTTTAAGAGGTTTGTGCCTTACCTTTTTGCGGGCCAATAGTCAAGCCATCACCGTGACGTCTGCCGTTCGATCACCTGATCTGGCCTCGACCTCCGCCGACAACAAACACCTGTACCTCTTACTGCTGATCTTTAGTTGCCCGCATCTCCACCAAATGAAGCGAGATCGATCAACTGTAGACCAGACAACAAACGACGGAGGCCCAGAAA
Organism: Oreochromis niloticus; assembly: GCF_001858045.2. Classification (NCBI taxonomy): domain Eukaryota; kingdom Metazoa; phylum Chordata; class Actinopteri; order Cichliformes; family Cichlidae; genus Oreochromis; species Oreochromis niloticus. Next base: position 189,335 of record NW_020327642.1, read on the forward strand.
AGTACAATCAAACGATGAGTTTATTGACAACGGAGAACAACCGTCAGCATATGGCTTATTTGCTCTGACAAAAATACACTGAGTTCTGGTTTTATAGCATAGAGGATCACACCCCACATACACGTCAATACAGGTCAAAAATACATTATGTCCAGTCATTGTTTACAGACAAGGGTACATCTTGTACATCTAATAACTATAACAGACATATAACTTCTCTTTTTGATAACACCTTCCTTTTAAGGTAATAACTTCAAGCTTCAGGGCCTCTAAGGGCTAATAATGGACCCTCGTCCTCAATCACTAAGTAGACTGAATTGGCGCAGGTCTCAAATAAGAAGCAGAAGACACTTGGGCCTTCGCTCAGGCCTGCTACTAGATTTATGTGTATTGTAAGCATGCATGCAATTAACCTGCTATGTTCTCATCTTCCTCAACATGTATCACCTGGACACTCTCACCAGTGAAGCTTAAAACCCTCTTGATAGAACATCAACTCTAAACAAGCACAGTTATGCATTGTGTATAAATAAACTCAACCTGTGAATAAAATGAATGTGATGACAAACATTTCAATGCATATGAACCCTGTAAACAATATTACTGAAAATAATACTGTAGAACATGTTATTAATGCATTTATCATAAGGCAGAGTATATGGCAGCAATAAAAGAATCTCTAAATCCCAACAGCCCCCACATGGTCAAAGACATAAATGAGACAGTTTGTCTTTGTTTGAGTCAGCAAAAAGGTGTTGGACTCTTTAACACTTCACCTTTAAAAGTGAAGTCATGTGGTTCCTTGAATGAAAAACACAACTTTTCATGTTTTTTTCATGTTTTTATGATAAATGTACGACTTTAATGTGAAACATTCAGAGTTTTTTCTTTTCTTGTGTTTGTTTGAAGCTGCTTCCTGTTGGCTTCAGCTGTTTGGAGTTTCCATTTTCTAAACTTCTACATTCTGAACCTCTTCAGCTTTGTCTAATAAACTTACATCTTTCATTCTTTACAGATTGTATCAATGTGGTTTGTCAGAGATCAGCTGTGATTATCTGGCAGCAGCACTGAAGTCCAACCCCTCCCATCTGAGAGAGCTGGAGTGAGCTTCAACACAACACCTGATGGATTCAGGAGTGAAGCATCTGTGTGGTTTCCTGGAGTCCAGGATGTAAACTTGAAACTCTGAGGTCAGTCAGCATGTTTTAGTTGTGCTGATGAATATGATGTGAAAGTTGTGCTGAACTAAACTGCAGACATCAGGCTGATTTATACTGATCCACACTGAGATCTTCATGGTAAAGTCTGTTTTCTTCTTCTCTGGTTTAGTCCATTGACTGCAGCAGAACAATGTTCACATTTCAAACCTTCAAAGAAGAAGAAAAATCTCCACTGGATAATTCACTGTGAACTCTAAAACTCTTCATTCCACCTTAAAGTCTGTCTGACACTGAAATCCAAAGCAAAATGTGCGTTTGCTTTACAGACAGCAGTCCAACACAAACATACACATCATCCAAAACACAGTCCAACATCCAAATCTCCTCCACTGCCAGCATGAATGATGGGAAAGAAGGAGGAAGACTCTGACATTCAGGGTTAGAATAGTTTCATGACAGACTGTGAAGATCAAAGCTGCATTAGAAGCTTACATGAATGAATGAGTGGACAGAAGTGGACAGAATCATCTAAGCTTCAAAGGCTTTAAATCAGCACATTTCTTTATTCTTTATCAACTGTTAGTTTCTCTCAGTTTTCTGTGGAATGAAGCTAACAGCAGGCTAATAAGATGCTGACCAATAGGTTTCTATTAAGGTTGTAATTTGTATCTGAAAAAGTGCTTGGCTCAGCAGGGATCAACAGGTAGAATACAGCTGCTGGATGGGATTAGCATGTCATAGCTATCTACAAACTGCTAACTGGGGATTTCAGCCCATCTA